>NC_089517.1:17694656-17771656 GCF_963924715.1 Thunnus thynnus
ATGAAATCACTATTTGGTGTGACCACGCCTTGCCTTTAAACGGCTCCACTTCTCCTCACTACACTTGCACACAGTTTTTCAAGGTACTTGCACGTAGGTTGTTCCAAGCATCTTGGAGAAGTTGCCACAGTTCTTCTGTGGATTTAGGCATCTCAGTTGCTTCTTTTTCTTCATGTGATCCCAGACTGACTCAATGATGTTGAGATCAGGGCTCTGTGGTACCATATCATCTGTTGCAGGACTCCTTTTTCTTCTTGTTGCTGAAGATAGTTTTTTAAGACTCTGGCTGTATGTTTGGGGTCATTGTCATGCACCAAAATAAATTTGAGACTGATCAGACACATCCCTAATGATACTGCATGAGGGATGAGAATCTAAACATCAAACACTTTTGCACAGTACTGTATATATATGTAATTCCCTATTATTTTGTGAACGGTATATATAGCCTATATAATGAGAACCACAAACTTAGAACACCTCCTGAAAGAGGTCCATTATGTAAGAAAAAGTTCAAATATGTAATTTTTTTGTTCTTGACCCCACAGGAATCTGAACATTTCTTTATCAGATATATCCAAGTTTTGTAAAAAAGGGTTTGTTCACAAATAATTACAGAAAAAACATACATTCTCACCTTAGTGTTATCCAAACAGCATGTTGTGATATATCCAGCTTGCATTTCTGTGATCATCCCCAATAGAAGTGAATGGAATTTCATCTGTGATGCTCAAAGCACTGAAATATTACATTTTAAACATTCAACAGCAATAATGTCTTACCAGAAAAAAAGATTTTCAAAGGGATTATTTCTTCTGTTGAAAGTAGTTCCAAAATAAACTGTTGACTCTAATATTTGTGGATTATCCAGGGTAACAGTAACCCTGTTTTTGGAAAGACACTGTTGAACTCATTCTGGAGGTTGTTTTTAATTGTAGTCATTGTTTGTATTGCAAATCCACTCCCCTTATATTACGTTCTGAGATGACCTAGATTGTGGGATTTCCCCATGATGACAATTCCATTACATTTTAGACCTGTCTGGGTATCCAAAATGTCAGGCAAACAAACTCAGGATATTCCTTAGTTGTGCAACTGCAGTGATCAAAAACAGCTGGGACTCCTCAGATGCCCGACAGGCCTTTTAGTAGACATATCCATAATATTCAGGCACAACTTTTGGTGGTTTGATGATCACAGCTGTGAAAAAAACCAAAAAACTTTCCTCTTTCTGTACTTTCCTTAAATGTTAATAAATCTAATTCCATGACATTTACTGCCAAATCGTGAACATATAGAGCAACATTACACAGGTTTGCCATGAGGGTGAGTGGAGCAGGTGGACCCAAATGCAAGAGATGGCAGGCAGGCTGGATATGATGCAACAAATAATGAAACAAATTCAAAAAGTCACTGGGGACACTGAGTCACAGGAAAATACCAGAAACACAGAACAAACGTGGATGACTCGACAAGGACTGAACTCGAAACTGGACTATAAATACACACTAAAATGATCAGGGAATGGGGAACTGTTGACGGTTTCAGGAATCAGGTTCATTCCTCGAAATGGGAAACTCAGAGTTTTCAGTTTCAGAACAGCTGATCAGTCAGTTCAACCAACTCTGAGTATGTTCACTCTGAGTTAGGCGCGTGCGTAATGAATAAAAAAAGCTATCATCAATGGAGCCCCGATACTACGAGTCACCACGGCAACAGGTAAATAAAAGGCAGAGCGTCCATTTTAATCAAGTGGACGTAGAGATATTAATGCATGTGCGTGCGGACGCTGCACATTTATCTTTAACAAAAGATAAACGGGAAAAGTGTCAATAAGTTAACACAATAAAGTTTAATTCAGTGTCGTCCATTAATTCATCATTTAGTAGACTTACATTTCCTTAATGATGATAAAGTGGAATTTGTGTATCAGGCTGCAGCTACATTACATTTTAAATATATTTGTTCAGCTTTAATCCGATGGACAAAATGCAGGAAGCAGCAACTGAAGATGAAAAATATAGTTTAAGATTTAAAACATGTAGGCCTATAGATCAAAGACATAGAGACATGACTGTAGCTCACAGTCTGATCAGTAATAATGTGTTTTTTCTACTTGAAAAGGTGTCGAGGTAAAAATACAGAATATTTAAAATTTTTATACGTCTATTTGTATCTCAGCTCAACAGCATTCAGTGACTTCATTTCAGCGACTTCAACAAATGTAGTAAATTTAAACATTGTCAGTGAAATGCTGTTAAAACATGTTGAGATTATGCCCCCTTTTTAAAAATCTCACTTTCAAACTAGATTCTGCAGCTGCACCACAATCCTGCTCACTCAGCATATTAACATATAATCTACAATATTATGGGAATGATGTTCCATCAGTGCAACCAATCACATCATGAGTGATAGAGATAATTATTGATTGATCCCACATGTCTAAAGATTCATCGATTGTTTAAATTTAAACTGAGATTACACATTATGTGCAATAAAGATTTCAGCACAGGAGCTGCTCTAACAAACTAACAATTGTGCACAGAGTCACAGAGTTATAACAGAAGGACATGCAGAGGTTTTATTCTGAGCTGAGGCTGAATTCACGCTGTGCAATATCTGAATGTGAGACAAAAAAATCGCTATTCAAAGAAATGACTGATGCACATAAAAGTGGTAACTTTAGAAAGTCCTTGAGTAACTAAACTAATATCCAACCAGGATTTAGATTCTGAAGGATAGTAAACCTCTGCTAATGAATGCGCTTTGATATGGACTGAATGAAAGAGGAAATGAAACAGCGTGTCTGGCTCTGTAAGACGGAGGAGACAGAGAGAAACTAAGGGTTTGTTGAAGAAAACCTGCCAGTGAGCAGGTTAGGTCCAGAGAGTCAGTTACTGTGATAACTGACCCCAAGTTTAAATGAACTCTCTCTCTGAAACTGGAAACCCAGAGATTCCCTCAACTCAGGGTGAACAAACTCAGAGTTTTCACTAAACCTGCTTTCTGCAATAGGCCCCAGGTGACTAGACACAAGGGCAGGCTGGGACTGATTGGTTGAGGGAAACACAGGGAGCAGGGCAGGGCTGACGAGACTGATGCAGGGCAGGTGTGGGGAAGACACACAGCAGTGCAGGGCAGGTGAGAGGAGTGGCACATGAACACAGGAGGAGAAAACACAAGCCCCCCTTCTCATTTCTTAGTTTGTATATCCTCCATTCCTTTCCCTCGCCTCCTCTCCTCGCGTCTTAGTCCCTTCTATCTGAGATGCGAGCGGAGGAGGCGAGGAAAAGACACGAGGAGAGAGGAGTCAAGGAAACAGACATTTAATAAAATAAGACATCCTTGCTTCAGAGCCGTCATGTCAATTAAATATAACGTGCTGCAGAGTTGCATCATCTGTCCATTATTTTGTTACAGCCTGCTGCTGTATTTTATGATCTCTGACAGATGAGCATAACAGTGTTCATGACAACTTATATATAATTTGAATTACAACATGGCATAATATGATAAGAATGTACAGATGTCATACATTGTTATATTTTATTTAACGTACGCGTGCACACACACACACACACACACACACACACACACACACACACACAGACACACACACACACACACAAACATATATCCTTTATATATTATATTATTATATATTATTATTGTGTGAAGCACTACAAATGGTTTGTATATTCCAGCTGTGTCACGCCTCTTCTATACGTCACAGGTGTCGAAAAACTTCCAGAAGGATACACCTGTGTATCCTCGCATATAGCTCCTCCAGCAGGCCTCCTCTCTCCTCTCTCCTCGAGATGCATTTTAGGAATTGAGACATCCTTAAACATGGCACGCTGAGGGTCATGGGCAGGAGGACAGAGGAGATAGGAGACGAGGAAAAAATACAAAAGGAAAAACAAAAAAAAGTAACAAAACAAAGGAAAAAGCTAAAAATAAAGCAAAAAAAGAAAAAAAATCAAAACAAAGCAAAAAAGGAAAAGGACAAAAAACAAAGGAAAAAAAACATACAAATGCACAGGCCCTTGAGCTGCCTTTGACACTAACCTGGCATCATTTCATACAAGTCAAACTTTGAAAAAAAATCCAAAATGTCAAAGATAGTTCTTTATGACTCTGGACTGATCAGATGCCTCCCTGAAGGTATTGCATGAAGGATGAGAATCTAAACATCCAAATTGCCTAACACTTCTGCACAGTACTGTATATATATAATTTTCTGTCACTATGTATACAAAATATATAGCCTATATATAAAAACCACAAATTAAACTTAGAACACCTCCTAAAAGAGGTCCATCATGTAAAACAAGTTCAAAGGTGTGTTTTTTGTTGTTGTTGTTTTTGCCTTCAGAGGAATCTGAATATTTCATTATCAGATTTATACAAGTTTTGTAAAAAAGGGTCTGTTCACAAAAAATTGCAGAAAAACATATATTCTCACCATAGTGTTATCCAGAGTAACAGTAACCCTGTTTCTGGAGAGACACTGTTAAACTCATTCTGGAGGTTGTTTTTAATTGTTATCATTGTTTCTATTGCAAACTGTAACCACAGTGGATCAGCCCTGGACTTTATTGTGTTGTCCATGCTGAGGCAAAACATTTTCATTCATTGGCATATAAATTAAACTAAATCTTTAAATTGATAGTGATAATGAGTCTCATAACAAAGAGCATTCCCTCTAATGTGCGCCAGCCTCAGATGTCATTTGGAGGCCAGTGCTGCCACTGAGTGGCTATGTCTTAACATTACAGCTGAATGAAACACCAACAACACAAACAGAGATGGACAGGGTGAAAATCTGTCACATTAAATCCAGAAATGTCACAGAGAACAAGACTTTATCCCTTTATGAAGCAACATTATTTTACCAACAGAGAACTGGGGTGTGTGACCACTGTATAGGAGGCTGCCAGGCCATAAAAGCTGGCCCATGTGATCACTCTTTCTCCCCCTTCATCCTACTGACATCTACCTTGCATCATCTTCTTTGACACTTTTGTTTTTTTGTTTGTTTTTTAGGTTTGCTAAAGTTATAATTGCCAGCTGTCATTTAATTATTTTGTTGTGTCATTACTGTCCAGTATGAAATCATAGTGTCACTGCCACATGTTTGTTCATTCATCCACTCAGTAATGTTTTTGTCTGGGAGTTGGAATACTGTTATGGATTGATATTGGATGCATTGTATTGTATTTAATATACTGGAATTAAACTGATATTGGACTAATTACTGCTATTATTGGGGGATCTCTCAATGAATTGGCTCTGCAAAAAAAAAAAAAAGAAAAAGAAAAAAATCAATGTAATGTATTAAATGTTGGGAATTTTGTCCTGGTTTCTTGTCTTGACATTTGGGCTGGACCAGAAACACTTTCTGATGTGGGAAAATGAAAGTCTGAACTTTGGCTGTGTAATCAATAACTCAAACACTAGAAATGGCTTTCATTAGTTTATTATAAGTTGATGGTTTTCATCGTCAGTATTTTTTAGGCAGTCCTGCTGGCCTGTAAATATTGGGATCTCCTCCCCCCCGCCCATGGTGGTTTGCCCTCTGATCAGCCGCAGAGTCCTCAGCACCATGACCCGTTCGTTCCTGCACCCATTCTCTGGTATTACTGAAAGTGGAAAATAGAAAATGAATATCCACACAAGCAGATGACAAAACAAGCACTTTCTAAAAGCTAGTTACAAAGTGTTGTACAAAAGGTCCAGGATCGGAAAGATTGGAAGGATGTAATATAAAATTAATAAATAAATGCAAGGCTGTGGCATTCTGAAGTAGCGAGGTCTGTACAAGTGATATTGGCATAGACAGGCATACAGATAATTGTGATATTTCTAATAGTAAATTAGCATCATTCTTAGGTGTTTTCTGATATAAGCATGAATTGTAGTTTTGAAGTTCTTTGCAGTTAAAAAAGACCATCTTATATGTTATGAAACTACAGGAAACAGTACTGCACCACTGATTTCATACAAAACATATCGTTTGAAGATAGTTAATTACAATGTGAGGAAATTAGGCTATGGAAAAAATCTGGACCTATAATGATGACTTCAAATTTATCTGTATTTCACTGAGCAGTGACAATTTTAAACCTCATCAAGGGAGTCCTGCAGATTGCTTAATCAGGCGATATTATTGTAATGAATATAGAAATAGATCTGGTTGTCATCTGCATAGAAATGAAAGCATATATTACTGCATTCCTGTGAATTATGAGATCTAGTGGTGGTATATACATGGAATGAAGGGCTGAAAAATTGCGATGCTCCATAATAACTCCACTTTGACCCATCTGGAGGTTTTTTAACAAGAATTTCTGGTAATGCTTTATTTTACAGGTCCCTTAATTTTTTTACCAATTTCCTGGAAATTTTCTGAGTAATTAGCAGGTAATTTGTAGGACCTGTAAAATAAAGTGTTACAGATTTCTTGTGAACAAACAAATTAATGTGCAACAACCAATCATCAACTGAAGACTGTTTTCTACACTTTTCTCCTTACCTTATAACCTCAGAGGCCCATCTGCCTCCAGCTCCTCTTTGGGCAGCATCATAGTTCCCTCTAGCGTGAAAGTACTTGTCAGAGTTTTTCCAGTTGGCCTCCCTCATGTCACTATATGCTCGCCACATGTCATGAGCTCCTAGCCAGAAGAACAGATGGGGTTTGGTGAAATGTATGAGGTAATTCGTAAAAAAGACATGCCATTGCCATGTAAAAAACATAATCCTGGATCTATGACATACAGTAAAATTATATACATTGTTCATGAGGAGACTCTGAAAAGGCCACGTTTCTAACCTTGGGCAGCTTCGACAGGAAACTTGTACCATTGGGCGTTGGATTCCACAATTAGAATCAGAACTATTCCTGCTATCAGCAACTTCATGGTTATAGATGTCTAATAGGGAAATAAAAACAATTACATACAGTACATCATAAAGATAACACAATATTATATACACAAATTTATATTATTGAAGTCCTGTTACTGAATTAAAATCCAAACTTACCTTGAAGTTCCTGCAGAATTGATAGTGAGTCTTAATAGATCTTACGAAATCTTTCAGTGAGGACCCTACTGATCTGACTCTTCTTATATTCTGTTCTGAAATGAGCTAGACTATAGGATTTCTACATGATGGAAATTCCACTGCATCTGAGAGCTGACTGAGTTCCAATATGTCAACCAAACAAACTCAGGATATTACTTGGTTGTGCAACTGTAATAATCAAAAGAAGTTGGGACAACAGTAATCTTTATGTAAAAAGAACATAGGTGTAAGACATTATCTGCTGCATGTTTCCATTGTTTGCTATATTTAACAGAGCAATTATTTGCATTTTTAATTGCCTCTCCTCAGATGCCCAACATGCCTTTTAGTAGACATGTCCATGATATTCAGGCACAGCTCTGTGGGTTAAACACTGCATACAATATATTAGCAAGTTTGTTGACACAGCCAATAGAACAAATATTCATTCATTCAGATCATAAAGATCATCTATCAAGCATAGGTCAAGAGATCACAATCTGCGACCATATCACTCCTGATGGGTAGGAATACAGAAATGTAGTAATACCTCACTGACTCACAAAAATAGAGATTGAAGACACTGGTCTGATTGGTTTCATTAGATATTAGATTTTCACACAACATGCTGTCCAGTCCAAAGACTGCAGTATCTTCAGTATTCAATCATATTTTGAATCCTGTTTCAAATCTTTAAAAAAATAATGATGGGGGTAAACATTTATGATATGTGATCCATTGGTATTATAATATTAACATATAATACATCATTAGTTTGCTATTTCCATTTTCATGATTGTGCAACTAAATATACAAGATTGAGATGAGACTGCTTGCCACTGGTTGTCAATGACATAATTCCCATTTTCAAAAACTGAACTCTACATTATGATTTAACACCTTCAATAACTGCTTTCCATCCCAAACCCTGTATCATCTTATGAGACTTATTAAATTTTGCTTTTGCCTGCACTTTTTACTTTGTATTTTTTTCTTGAATTTTTAAACTATTTTTGATTTAGTTGCTGTGATTGTGTGTGTGTTGTATCTCATATTCAGTATTTGCATTAGAGACAGCTCTGTAGTGGCCGTGCTGAAGAAATCTAAACAAAACTTTATTACAAAATAGGAAGAAGTTCACTGACATCAAGGACAGAATATGTTCTATCAGCAACCGTTTGTTTGACTTCACCATGTTTACTGAACATGAATTAAAACAAGGTGCTCTTTAAAAAAGTGAAATTGCTCCATAGAAACACAAAAGGTTCAAATTCCTCAAAACTAACTTACTGACCTTTTGTCTCATAGGATGTCAGTCATTTTGTTCTTTGATGGTCACAGCTGTGAAAAAAATAAAACTTTCTGTGCTTTCCTTAAATGTTAATAAATCTAATTCCATGACATTTACTGCCAAACAGTGAACATATACAACAACATTACACAGGTTAAAATTAGTTACAAGTTTCTATGGTGGTTGAATGGTGTGTGGATCAAAATAGAGAATCTTACAGTTGTCCTTTAGTCTTCTAAAATTTCCTTGTTTGTTCTTTTGAATATCTAATAAATAGCAATAGATTTCTAATAGCGTTTCAAAGCCTCGGAGGTTAGATCTGTCTTAATTTTCAATTAAAAAGATTTAGTGCCCCATGGTGTTCTCAACAAATAATTAGAAAATGCAATTTTGGAAGAAAATTGTGTGATTTTCATGGAACACAGGCCAATGGCAGCATCTATTCAGGGATGCAACACTGAAGGACTAAGTTAAGAATATTGCTGCAAATTGCTGATGTGTTCCATATAGGCCACTTTAGTACATAGTCCAATAGTACTTAGGCACGAAAGAAAACAATTTTATCAGTTACAAAGTGGTACACACTACTACACAGACAGCAATGGGACATATAATAAAATTAAGTCATTTAGAGATGTTGGTATATAAAACAAAGTAACGTGAAACTAATGTAGAGCATCAGAATCACAAGTCCAGCTCCACTCTCAGAAATATTGACTTGCTACTGAAATGAGAGATTTGTTTAGCACCAATACAGATGTAGCTTTTTTAGCAGGACTCTGATTTCAAAACTTAAGTCCAATGCTTTTTGCATTTATTCGGAATAAAATTCAATTCAAGAAAACAATATGTGCAAAAACTGCAAATCATAATGATTGGTTTATATGTCAGAAAAAATCTGAAAGAATAGATCTCAGGCTTAATGAACAAAATATAGTGAACTAGCTTATTTTGTTTGACGTTATGAACAGATGGCATGGTACCAAATTATTATCATGACAGAAGTAAAGGCATATAGCAATAGTAATTTAAATTATTTGGAAATGTTATGTATTTTGCCTATGCTACCAAGCAAAGCAAAAAGGAACTCAATTATTGATCTGCTGGATGAAGATGGGTGAAAAAATTATACTCCACTTCTCAGGGCAACATGTTCTCACTCCCAACTCGTCACATACCAAAGCTTGGTAAGGTAAAATAGTTAGAAATGTCACCTAAAATGTGTGTGTGTGTATCCCTCAGTGAGACACTTGGGCTTGCCTCTGAGAAATAATAAGATCAAGTCATGGTGGGATGGGTGAGAGGCTAACATGGAGAGTGGCATTCAAAGTTACTTTCAGTTTGTTCCTTGCCTTTGATTTTGTGACAGTCACAATGGGAAACCTTGACTCACATAAATAGGTGGTGGTGAAAGACAACAAAAATGTGATTGCCTGTTTTCACAGAGAAGGATATTGTCTGGCAGTCAATATCCAGAATGAAGCAAGGTCAACTTGTGTGAGCTGAAGTTTCAGGCTGCTATCTGCTGATAGTTAATAGTTAATTTTCCAACACAGTGGACAGAGCCATGATTCCTGAAGCAGGATGCACAGAGAAAGGGTCCAAAATCCAAAGGTTTTTCATGTCATGGGTCCTCTGGGAAGTAGTCTGCAAACTTTTGTAACAATTTAGTCAAATGATGGTTTATAGCACTAAACATGTTGACATGAGGAGAAGCTTCCAAAGTTTCACTTAGGAGTGAAAACACATCAAATTGCCCCTCCTTGACTCTTCCTTTCCAAAGAATAAGTTTTTTCTTGAATCCCTCAGTTTTGTCTGAAACCAAAAACACTGTGCTCTCTCTGTCTTGCATTGATGTAACTGGTCAAATATAACTGATAAGTAGGCCAGTTTTGCACAAAAGTCACCATTAGTGTAATGCTTCGCAAACCGATCCATTATGTGTTACTGTAACTGAGGGAACGTTAGCTAGCTAACAGCAAAACACGTTTGATGATGTGTAGTGATTGGCATGATATTCAAATGTAACTGGTCATTAAAATGATGCATTTTAATTTGATGTTTATTTATGTGAATTCTTGAGTTCTAAGTTCTTTTTTTGACAAAGAGACATTACAATAATTTAAAGGAATACTGCTGTGAAAACCTTTGTTTTGGTATCAGAGACCTTTTAAGCTTGAAAGGTAGCTTGGAAATATTTGTAACTTGCTCCAACATAAAGTTTTGAGTCTTCAATTTTTCTGTTTCTATGGATGCTAGTGGTTATCCGATTTCCATGCAGACTTTGAAAGGTGTGATCCACTTCTGAATTGTCCATCCATATGCTCAATATGTTTCCTACAAGCTTACAGTGAGTGAGGGATATTCAAAACAGAGATTTTTGCGGAGCATTCCTTTTTATATTGTTCCATCGCTTCATCTATCTCACCTAACAATTTGCACTGTCTGTGATTGTTTATTTTAAAGAATGGGAATTTTTATGTCCTATTCTTTATTTATTTTTTCTTGTATTTGTTGTTGTTAAGGCACGTTTTATATGGTTACTTTTTTCATAAACATACAGTGCCGGTACTAAGGGCAAGTAAGTGCAAGTAGTAAGTGTTGTCATTCAGCTTTACGGGTATTGCTTTTAACTAGAATTTTTAGAAATGTCCAGGCTTCATTAATAATTGTTGCCTCTAAAATAAATCAGGCAATTACATTTTAGTTTTCATTTCTCATTTTAATGGCACTACTCATGTGAGATTAGGGCTCCAACTAACAATTGTGTTTTAGTATTTATTAATCTGCCAATTATTTTCTCCGATAAATCAATTTATTGTTTGATCTATAAAATGTCAGAAACATGGCAATCGCAATTTCTTAAGTCCAAGGTAATGTCCTCAGATTGCTTGTTTGTCAGACCAACAGTCTAAACCTCCAAATATTTAATTTGCTATCACAAAAGACAAAGATGCAGCAAATCTTACAATAGAGAAGCTGTAACTAGGGAATGTTTGAAATTATTGCCTAAAAGTAACTAAAAACAATTAATCAATTTTCAAAATAGTTGCTTAGTCATTGTCCTACAATCAACTTGTCATTTCAGCTTGATGTTTTTTTTTCCTGTCTCCTATTTCCTGTTTTCAGCCTGATGTTGGAAATGTGTGTCAGTGTGAAATACGTGGTTGCTCCTGTGGAAAAAGACATATAATGGCGTCCAGCATGTAAATTGTCAAAGATCTCTTTTCTCACATCAGATATCTGTCACCACCATCAATGTCTTGTCAACTCCTTCAAGAACCAAGTTTTTGTGGTGATTTAATTTTTGTGTAATTTGTTCCCTTAAGAGTGTTTTTCAAATTATACTAATAATAATACTAATTTCGTATTACACCACCACTACTCCATGTTCTACATAGGACTGAAAGCATTCATGTTTTCTTCCAGGTGAGTTTTAATTTCTCCATACACTCTATACTGAATTTTTTAATCAGCACTAATCTGCCATTAGCATTAGCTATACTGACGTTAGCCGTTAGCTCGCTAGCTAGTAATGCCCTCCTATGGCTGAAATGAGTATTACAACAACAAACACTTCCTGGCAAAACTTCTTTTTTGCCTGGCAAAACTTTTTTTTCACCTGTTCTTAAGTCATAAACAAAGGAGAGAAAAGAATTTAGATCAGACTTAGAAATTGGATCTCCAGAAATATTGTTTTTCTCACTTGCCTTTCAGGGCTTCCGTAGAAAAGACATGCTTATTGTATACATTTTTTCCAATGTCTAATGGCATCGACAAAAATCCAAATGCTCCAAAAAGGCTGTTACATTTTATTTACTATTATTTTCTGTAAGGTTATCAAACTGCTACTTGAACAAGTAATCTCAATAAAAAATGTAATGTAATAGTGTTTGAAATTGAGTTGGTCCATGCGTCCCCTGTGATTGGCTAAGGTTGAACCCAAGTAAGAAGTAAAAAGGTGCAAATTTTTAATAATACGAAATAATGCAAATTACCACTGTCAACACAAACAGCAATCACAGCAAAATGTTATACAATCATGACCCATTAATTAATTCATAATCCTGTAATAACTAATTGTAGTTACTTACTAATTACTTACTAATTGTAGATTTTGGTTGTTCCCATTGGATCATGTGATACTAAGGTAAGTATGCACCTGATTTAACACCACTTGCAAGTCATCAGCCACTTTTCCTTGACTCAAAAGTTCAACATTTGTCACATTCTTATTTCAAGTATGCATGACTGTTGGATTACATGTGGAAGATTTAATCATCAGGGATGAAGAATATGCTCAGAATACCCAACATATAACATTTTTACTTTAAATCCCCCTATTTAGCATTTATAAGCAGTACACAAACATTTAATAAATGGTTTATATCCCAGTCTAATATAGTTGTAAGCAAGTATTAGTGTTTAATAATGTATTGTCAACAGCTAACACTCCTCCTGTGGGCACCCGTAAGCGGAGGCTGGTGTGTAAACAGATAATGAATGACAAGACAGTAAAACACATTAAGAAATGGCATTATATCTGCTTATAACTACATTATAATGTAACCATTAATTAGATTTTGTATACAGCTTATAAATGCTTATTTAAATGCAAATAAGGGGACTTTCACTGAAAAATGAATATACAGTAGTCATGCTGTTAATTGTAGGAATCAGATCCTCTTAAAAACATCTTGGAAATTCTACAACAGTATATTAGTAGTATATATTATATACCTACAAAATAATGTTCAATATAGTATACAGTATGTATTACATAATGGTATTTTTCAGAAACAGTCTATAAATACACTGATATCATTATATGTTTCTGCACATTTTTCTTTTACAGAAGCTTCAGTGGTCTGTGTCTATTTGTGTGTCCATGCATGTTTGACCTAGCAACATCAAATAGATGTGTCATGGCAGAGCGCACATTGTTATCTGTTATTCAACATTCCTACCGAAACTGCAACTTGACTGACAACACTGACCTGTCTGTACTCTCTAAGCCTCTTATCACACCTGCCTGAATCTGCTCTTTGTGTGTCTGATGTTATACCAGGTTCCTACGCTTTTAACAGTGATTTTCTTTTCATCAGAGAACAATCTTTCTCATAGTTGTCATTTGAAACTTAATAGTTGCAATGCCTCTTGATTTGCATGGTTTTACTTTCACTCTACTTCATTGCAGGTTAGTATTCATTACAGATCCCACACTTTCCCTTGTGACAATACATTTTGGTGAGCTGGATCACCAAGACTATTTAACGCTAGAAGGGAGATTTTAAACCTTGCTTGCAGATATACTTTTGCAAATTATTATTGTTCTGTACAGCTCTGCAGTGGAACAGTGGAGAGTAGTGTCTTGTCAGAAAAAAAATAGATTAGTTGCCAACTATTAAATTAATCGCCAATTTTTTTTTTTAATATAATTGATTAAGCATTTTGAATCATTTTTTAATTCTCTGATTCCAGCCTCTCAAATGTGAATATTTTCTGGTTTCTTTAGTCTTCAATGACTGTAAACTGAATATCTTTGGGTTTTGGACTGTTGTGGACAGAACAAGACATTTGAAGACGTCACCTTGGGCTCTGGGAAACAGTGATCAACATTTTTCACCATTTTCTGACATTTTATGGACCAAATAACCAACTGATTAATCTAGAAAATAATCAACATATTAATAGATAATAAAATTAATTGTTAATTAGTTGCAGCCCCACTTGTCAGATTTCTCTGAAAAAGCAACAAAACATCAAACAAGCAAAAACTTGTAATCCAAAGAGAAGCGCTACTGTGATGCTTTCTACATGGGTCTCTCAACATCTCAACACCTGCTAATAGACTTCCACATAATATAACCAGAGTGGTTTTCTGTGTGAGACGGATATACGTAGGTTGTCTTCCATATCATTTTTCTTGCTCTGAAAATGTGCAGTTCATCAATGGAATAAACACTGACCCTCCAAGAAGAAGGGGAGAAATGCTGCCAATTAGGATACTGAAGGAAGATGCGGTGACAGTCTTGAAGAAACACCTGTAGAAATGGACGAGAATAGTTTGGGCACTTCAGATTTCCTCCACTTGTGCATTCAGAAGATGATGGTACATAAGGCTATGAGTGACACCATGTTCAGCTATGTCTGTGAGGGGTTTAGAGGTGTGCAAATACTGAACAAACATCACTTCCTGTATTTGTTCGACACTGAACTCTTAAATTCATGTTTATTCCACTCTGATATATATATTCTCATATTTGTTGTCCCACCCATTTGTTGTGTAACTCAAACTTGTGTCATTTGATTTATGCACATTTGAGGCCTGTAAATGTGCAGTAACAATAGAGTAGAGTATCCCCCAAGGCTTCTGTGCATCGGTGTGGCTGTAATGCTCATAACAACAATGATGCTGATTGTGATATAATAGCTCTAAAATTACCTGGAACCTGTGAGTGCTTGTAAACCTTTTATAGTTCCATATAAAAACAACATCCCAAAGACTGGTACTGTGAATAAATCTTTGTGAAGAAATTACCCAATGTCACTAAGAACCCCTGGAGGATTAAAGCATGGCTCGAGTAGTGTTGATGAATGTGTTGTTTTGAGTTCAGAGAATACACTGTGACAGGCTAATAAATATTCATCAGAAAGATAGTGTGAGGGAAAAATGAGGGTGGGAGGCTGGGGGTTGAGAAAGAGAGCTGATGCAATGAGAAGTTTGAAACAGGAAAAGCTCTTTGTGTCTAATGTCTGATACACAGAGAAAGCGTAATTTCTCAAGAATGAAAACACTGCATATGCGATAGATTTAAAAGATTCCACGTCTGTCGAAGAGAAGAACCAGGATAGGCTTCACTGGAAGACTATCTGCTTTGCACGTGTGCACAATAATTGCTCAAGATGTCAGAGGCATTTTCACGAGAGAGGTGTCAGACAGAAATCTGAGTGGTAGAACAAAGGAACAAATGTGTAACTGAGATTCACTACAGCAGAGCGCTGAGCTGGTACTGAGCTATTTAAGTAAGCAAGCAAGTACAAGAATCCAAGAAAGGAATATGGCAAAATGAAAAACGTGGTCCATCCTTGAAGTCATATTTTACTATTAAATTTGTTAGTCAGTTAAAATTGTCGGTTTACGACATCAGGTAGCAAAAAACTCCAGGCGTTGGAGAGATTGAGACGTACAAAGCAGGCTATAGATTTAAAAAAAAAATGCATAATCAAAGTTATGTGCTGTAAGCTGTGTCATATTCCAGATCTTATTTAGCAAGTTATTTACACTGCAGTTAATGGCAGACAGATAAAACAAGTCAAGTCACATCAGTTTTATTTAATCCTAGCATCACAAATTTGCCTCAAAGTACTTTATACATTTTTATCAGATATGACACTCTCTATCCTTAGACACTTGATTTGGACGAGGAAGAACTCTCGAAAATAACATTTTAATTGGACAAAAGGAAGAAACCACAGGAATAGCAATAGACGATGGGGAATCAGACATGCAATTTTTGGGTAGAGAGTAGACAGAGGTCACAAATAAGTGAAGATTTGGTTGCAACTTAATCATCTCAGTTATCAGCTGACCATAATAATCTTCAACTTTTTGCTTGTACCCATTAAATTACACACGAGAGTTACCTGACTTTGAATATACAAGAATTTGGAAGTATTTTTAGTACTTAATTTTCTCAAATCATTTTTGTATGAGTGTTACATTATTGTCCTGTTGCTTCACTGCTATGGAAGTGTTACATGCTCTTTTTTTTTTATTGATTTAGGAAAAATAAATGCTAAAATAAAGGTGATTAAATAAAAACACTCATATGTTAACAGCTTTTAATTGTTAAAATACCACTCACTTTGACCCTGGTTTATCTTATCTTATCTTTTCTTGCCCCCCTCCATTCAAAAATATGTTTTTCTTCTTGTTCCTACAGTTGGATGTTTGAGCTTCACTGTGCAGAATGATGTATGTTCAGAGTTTGACACAAGAAGGCTGTTTTCACATTCATCTGCTGAAAGTGGAAAGTTTTTCTGTGCTCACGGAAAATCTGAGTTCGAGGTGTGTACTTACGAGCAGGATTCGTGACATCACACCTAGTTTGGAGCCAATCTTGGCCCAGTACACAACTTTCACAAGTGTGATGTAGAAACTTGAAACCTCCAGTGCACATACACAGAGAATGGACTTTCCAGTGAAGTAGAAGACATCCTGCCTTTATAAATATCTCATAATAATGGATGGAAGGAATGCTCTCAGTCAACACGACTGCCATTGATTTATGTGTAACACTAGAGACCGCCAGTGAGCCGTGTTACACATACGGCTCCGGGCGAACGTGAACAGCGAGTAAATGTGCCTTATTGACTGTATAGGCCTACTGGCTGTGATGGCATGATGATCATAATGAAAGCACACAACCTGCTCATGAGACTGACACTAATGAATAGCGAGATAGAGGCACCTGAGCGAGAGGTAGAAGATAAAACTTCACCAGGTTGTGCGTAAAAGGGATGTCCGAGCAGAGAACACAACTGACTATTGATTCCCCAGCAAAGCCACAGGCAAAAAGATGACTGATGATCAGGACTGATTGTGAAAAATAATCATTGATGTCACTGCTCGTGAAATTATCAGCAAGTCTTCCATGCTTCTATTATCACCTGCGCTCCTTTCCTCTCATTGAGCAGCGACAGATACCTATCGCCTGTCATAATTACCACTATTTCTTTTTAAAGGTGGCTGCAACAAGCCTAAAAGCAGCGTTTCATGACCATAGTCGTCCATTTGGTTGGAAATAGCCTATGAGCGTTAATGTCCTATTTACCAATACTAATTATTCACATGAATATCCTAATTTTAAAACGTTAAAATGACGTCATGAGCTGCTCATCAATGTGTAGTTTCGAAGTGAAAGTGTGCGCAAAATGTGTCGGTGTGGCTGTGATGAGGACGGGATCCTCTGATGAAATGGTCAATAGCGAGGGCGCACGGATTCCTCGCCTCAGCTATGAGTAGACGACCTCCTACCGACTTATTTCACGTCACCCCGCCCGTCTGCCTCCCGTCTCCTCCCTAAAACCTTCGCTGCGACCATCCCTTTGAGCGACTCTGGGCTGAGAAAAAGAGACGAAGAGAGGCGGAGGCAGAAAGTGAGAGAGAGAGAGCCAGAAGACACCCATACACTCCAAACATCACCTAGACTACCTGCTCCAGCACAACAAGGGGAGGAGGACGCACAAGTGCAGGCGCGTCCATGCGTGCCAGCCGAACAAGACAATAAGCGGGGAGAGGACCACAGATCTGACAGTGGAGTAAGAGTTTAGCTTAGGAACTCTTTGGAAAAGGGCACAGCTTTGCTACAAGAACAAGACAGCCTAAATGAGTACATGCTAAGAAGAGTCATGCATCTCAACAGAGAAGAAGATAACAGCAAAGGTGAGCAAAAGATTTCAGCGGCCATCGGTGGATAATTTTAATCCAGGCTCCCTTTATAGTTCAAAGCTCTCGCGTTGGTTTGCCAGATGCCCTTGAGTGTGTCTCATGTTGATGTCAAGTAATGATGCTGGGGGTCATTCCAACAAGCTGATGGTAACTGCTCTGGTGATTCTGTTATTGCCTGTCTGCCTTTCACCAAAACGCACAGAAAAGCCCTGCATGGCAGCGAGAAGGGATGTTGCATACACCCAAGGTGGCAATGTAGTGAGTGTCAGCGAGACAGCCACTTGAGCACTTGTTGTGCTCGATCTGGAGCCTCTGTGGATGTTCGCATCCACGGTCGTTTCCGCACGCGGTGGCCTGAGCAGAAACGCACAAGGTCATCCATTCTCGGTCATACTAATGAGCAGCCTGCCGTGTTTGAGGTGCGTGTGTTTGTATTGTTGTGTGTAATTGAGTCGCCACGGATGTGTGTCCTACATTGTGGTCGGAGGGGAGAATTAGAGAGCAGACGGTGTGTGTAATGACACGAACCCTTCCATCAGGATAAGTAATGATGGAGTAAATAGCTTCTGATCCTTGTGTCAGCGCCATACAGGGTATTTTTACTCCCAATCTTTGAACTGAGGTCGAGGTCACTGACTAACACCTGATGCTGAACGAGGTTTTCTTCTGACTGTCTGTCGACATGACGCAGCCTGTGTCTTATTATGCATTGTTAAATAAACACCAACAGGACTTGTCTGTGTCCACCACACCCACATGGAGTAAGTTAAGCACCATTTTAATGATTGACATGCTGTTTGTACAATGTGACCATCATCTGCACTGCTTTACCTGTCAGATTAATCAGTCTATCAAATTAAATATTAAAAAAAGATCTCCAAATGTGAGTGCAAATGTAAAATAAGTGAAATACCAGTGCAAAGCTCTGCTCAGAATCTTTTGTTATAGTAAAAACACTACTTTTACCTCTGTAAATGTCTCTCTAAACTCTTTTCTTTTCTCACATTTTAGCAGCATGCTGATAATGGTGTGATATTGCTGGCAAGGGAATAAAACATTTCATTTTTTATGCACCACTGTCAAGCTTTATGGGCAGTTAATATCTTTGTTTTTACCAGCTGTAAAGCATGCTGTTTAGTGAGGAGATTCCCATGTGGTGATAGGTGCCCTGCATAGTGGCACACTGCATAGTCCCCCCACTCAAAATGTCTTACAACCTTGTTGCCAGATATGGTTTCACCAGGGACAAAAGATGAGTCACCATCTGCAACTAGAAGTGATTTCATGATTGCATGACTGATTGCATGACAGGCCTGTATGTGTGTTTGTAAGTATGTGTCAGATAGAGAGACAGACAGTGAGAGTGTGAGTGTCTGTGTTAATGTTTGTGCATCTGGAAGTGAGAGGGAATGTGTGAGAGAGAGGTGTGCAAGTCAAAAGGCATTGAAGGAAAGGTGATATAACAACTGAACCCGGCGATACTGAAGCTCGACACTTATATTTTGAATATACATACAGTATCTAAAAGTTTTTTAGAACTGAACCAACTTCTAATTTTTAAAAATTGAAAACAGAATAAAGAACATCAGTAAGGACAGTGCTGCTGCTAATTAATTAAAGGAAAAATCTCTTCACAGAGCTTCTTCAGTTCAGTTTTCAATTCAGTAACTAAATTCATGTCCAGTGAGCCATTAAAAATACAGCAGTCACATACAGCACAGCTCAATAAAATACAGAGGACAAATAGTATGAAGTGCTCAGTAATAACTGCAAGTGCTGATGCTGATATCTCTATGAATTACAACTGACCCACATTAAAACACCAAAAAACTTCACTAGAGAGTTTCCATGAAACTGACTCAATGATGGCACAAAACAAACACTAATTGCGAGGAACATAAACAAAGTGACCGTTTTCACTTGTCAGTAAAGTGTAAATCAGTAACTCTGACAAACAGCTTACTGTAAGTGACGTCCAGCATTAAAGATGCTTCAACTTCTTTAATGTACTGTAAGGCTATAGCCTGTTCTACCACTTACACCCCCAACTGAAACAGATGGTGTTTTCTGCTCATAGGCTGTCTACTGAGTCAAGATGAATCAAATCAATAGCTTGTATTCATTACAAAGACTTTACAGCCCTCCCTCCAGCTTTAATTGCCATGTTGAATTACCACACATAGTCAGGACAACATAGAAATTCATTTAACACATTTTGTGGCAAAGACAATATGTTTCAAGATTAATTTTAGGGAAACATAATTACCAAAACCTTAAAAACACAAGTGATAAATCCTCTCTTCACCCCAGAGCCTATGAAAGTAAAAATCTGCAGGTTCATAAAGACACCTGTGTGAACCAACCTCAGCGTTCTTATGAGAGCTGAACAGGAAGGCATCAGTAAAATCTGATGTGACCCTATTTCCAGAATTCCTGAGATTGAGATTGTGCACATTCGAACCAGAGAGTTAAAATCATCATCTTGTGCCACCTGTTGGCTCAGAAACTACAGATAGTTTCAACTCCTACTCAAATTGTACTTAGATAGGAGGTGATAAATAAAGAGCAGAAAATAAACAATATGCCTGAGCGGAACTTATAGATATTAGATATCATGTGCATTGAAACCTTGATTTCCAAAATGCTTGCTGTGTATTCAGCAGGATCAGTTGTCTGGGGCATCTCTGTATACTGTAGATTGGGCAGTACGGCTAGCACCATCGCATCAAGGTGTTTGTGTAGAGTTTGTATGTTCTCCCCGTGCAGGCTCGGCTGTTTTCTCCTCTTTCCTCTCACCGTCCAAAGGCATTCAATTTAGGCTAGCTGAAGACTGCCAGCAGCTGTGAGTGGCTGTCTCCTCATACAGTATGTGTTTGTTCTGTTTTTCTGTGTGTAGGCAATGTGTGTTGGTTTTTGTTAATTTTATAATTATTTAATTTATTTTATAATTACTAAACCCGAGTCAATAATGTCATCAGGAAACAATACTTGAAGCAGCCACATAATGAATCATTAAATTAGAGAAAGATAACAGCTGGCGGCTTCTGTAGGTGTAATTATCTATTATTTGTAGTGTATTTGTGTCAATACTTTCAGTGTTAAAAATGAAACAGGTATCCTCATGCTTGTTTGTGTTGATGTCAGTGAATGATTGTAAATTTTGATGCCATAATGCGCTCTAAGTTCTGTGGTTTCTGACTCGCGGTAACAGCAGCTCATTTTTTACAAATATTGATCAGGCTGTCTTGGACTATACAGTATGAATGAACACAAGGCTGGCAATCTACAGGATGTTATATATTTCTTTAGAAGAGGATAGTTGATCATAGTAACATTTGTGATGAGTGAGAGGAATGGCTATATTGTGGAGCAAAAGCAGAGATACATTTTGTACTGTTGTAGTATTTTGTAGTTGGTTTGTCGAGGTCTTTCTGCAAGGTTGTTGTAATCTCTCCTGAACAGTCCAGGTGTAAATGTCAGGTGTCAAGAAGGGCTCAATGCAAGGTGTAAAAGAGGATCATTATTAATCCGGCACATGAATAGTCAGAAATAATTGCTTAATATTAGTAGAATTCAGATTCATAAGGAAACCTTTAATTAATATTATGGTTCAAAACCAATAGGCTGCAATCTTATTAGAGGTTTGAGACATACTGTGAGAGAGAAGGGAGAGACAGAGCAGTAATTAATAGAAACAAAGGTATTTTTATTCCTTGTTTAACTCTGAGCCACAATGTTGGGAATCAGGCCACTTAGATTTACAGACTCCAGGGACAAGACGGTGAGGCCATGAAAGGGGAAATATTGCTGTATTCTACGTAGCTGCACACATATTTACAACCAAAAAAGAATATGACAAAGGCTCACATCAAAATGATGACTGAATAGCAAAGTCAGACAGGAGGGGAGGCAAATAAAAAGACACAATGTGTCATAGAGAGACACAGATGGGTCGGTGTAGTGTGAGCAGGTCTGGAGTAATACATTTTTCAGTAAACTGTCACATCAATTACCCTCATGGTGTACAATTTGAAATGAAGGAATCAACAAAAACAAGGCTTTTTTCCTCTCTGATGAAGGCTTCACGCTGAAACTCATCAGCACATTTGTCAGACCATTAGCTCTAAATAAAAAACAAATAATCAAGATGTGAGATGACTCTTTTGCTTTTGCTTTGTTTTTTATATATATATGAGAGGTGTAATGCAAAGCCACTATCTGTATCTGTTTGTCATAAGATATCTGTATTTATACCACACTAAAATTTGTGAGACGTCACCTAAATTTTTTTTAATTTTCTGTATTAAACGTTTCTACTGCTATTTATACTTCTTATACAACAAGTCCAAATTAAATGACCAAATACGTTGTTTGACCATGTCCACTCCAGAACAACACATAAGAGTGCTTTCCACACATCAACAGGACAATATAATTTGCTTTCCAAAACTGTTACAAATTACTGTTAAAAAATAATGATGTGACAACACTGTGGTTAAGGTCTGATTAGTTTTAGGCACAAAAAACACTTGGTTAGGTTTAGGGAAAGGTCATGGTTTGGGTTAAAATGATCACTTTGTTACGGCTAGAGAAACATGTGGTTACTACTTCCTTAAAGTTAGGTGACCTTTGTCATCATGGCTACAATAATAACAATGGAGTTAAGGTTAGGGGACGATTGTAGTTACGTTTTTTTTAAAAACTGTCCCGACTTGTGGTTGGAAACGGGTCATTATGGCCGCTAAATGTCATCTGTCACTTAAACATTACTTTAGGTCATTTTTGAGCTGACATTTTGTCCTGGTATGTTGTTCTTCTTGGGAGGACAGTCTCTTCTTATATGCATTGGTATAAGTTTAGCTGCCAACAATATTTACAAAATAAGATATTTCAACCAAGTACCTGAGTTAATCAAACATGATTTGTGTGGAGGTTGTGTATGTAATCAGAGGATTCCAAAATTAATGTTTAGGTTTGTCCAAATTTTCTGTGATTAAAACTAAATGAGAAAGTGACTGATAAATAATAGCTCATTGGGTCATATTGCATAATTTTTTGTGCATGTGATGTGAGGATGAAAATCTGGACCTTTTGAATTGTCTCTGAAGAATGAGAAGGCTAAGGCTTTCATGGCCATTTTGCATGCACTTTTGAGGTGGCCCCTATCTTCAGCTCATCAGTTTTGTCTAATGTCAAGTGGAGGAAATTACTAAAACTGCAAAAATTTGGATGCTATTTGTATCTGCTCATATTTGAATAATGTATTGGTATTGGTTTACATCCCTATACTAAACCTGTTTTGGGAAGACAAATACAATGCAAGAGTTAGTGTATGTGTACATTTATGAATCATGTTTGTGAGTATATTAGATTTGGTTTGTGGTCAGACATGCCTGTGCTCTTACATAACTCTGTTACAGCAGCATGCCCATGCTAAAGACAGCATCCTAATTGTTCTCTGTGGTTGCGTTTCTTCTCTCTCCTCTCACTTGACCATGTTTGCCATCTTGTCTGGGTTTTGCTTTGTGCCTCGCAATTATTGATAAGTAGTAACGCGCAAGGAAAGCAGAGGGCCGGAGATGGCGGAGAAGATTTTGGAATCTGGATGAGGTTGCATCAAGAAGGTAGCCTACCACTGTACCAGCAGTGTGGGTTGAAAATGTTACAGGCAGATATAGGGGGCTGGTGGAGAAAGACAGAAATAGATAATTGGAGACAGAGGCAGAGAGGAAGAGAGAGAGAGAGGCAGTCTAGATTTTGAGAGAATATCTATGTTATGCCTCCCAGAAGTGAGTACCTTTGAAGAGGAAGCAAAAGAGAGAAAGAGACATACACTATGCCTTTTAATCAGTGAACTCATTGAAGCAAGGCTGGTCTCCAGACACTGTACACAGAGACAGTAAAGGGGAGACAGAGGAAAGAAAGGGAGAAACCAAGAAGCTGCATGTGCCTTTTTTGATACTGATTTATGTTTATGGATTTGGAGAAAGATGCTCTACAACCTTTTCTGTTTGGTATAATGCTGACAACAATAACACTAGATTTAGGTATCTTTTAAAATAATGAATTTCTTGCAGTCAGAACATGTAAATGTCTCAGTGTGAAAAGATAAGACAAAAGATGGCTAAGTTGGTACATAGAATTAACATACATGACGAATTTGTTGATGTATTGTGTGAAATAGAGTGTTGAATCTTCACATACACGCACCTTATTTCTGTCTGATCTAAGTAACAGACATCAATGTATTGTCAAAATACTAAGATGTCTGCCCTAAGATACTGTTCATATGATTCTTATTTTTATGGCAATTTTTATTTAGCTCAACAGCTAATTTGCACCCCTAGTTGGTTCAATTTGGAGTGGCTAGTTCCTCCTGCACTCCTTGTCTCTCCTAGCTCCCTTTTTTTGGCCTTGTGTCGTGTGTTGCCTGTCACTTCTTTTCACCTGTAAGCCATGAGCTTTACAGAGACGATGTAATGCATACAGAGGTTCATGTTATCACCTCAAGATCCCACCTCTCCTCAGCAGAGGTGCTCTAACCAACTAGTAGGAGACATTTGTACTGTGACAAAGAAGAAGCCTGGTATCACAGGGTACATACTGGATGATTCAGCACCTCACGATTTACACCCAAAGCCAACGTTCAGTGTCAATGCAGGAAGTAGTGTGCCCTTTAAGAAATGAGGCAGTTAGCAAGGGTGTGCAGGTTGGGCTGGTGGATGGGCAACTGACTTTCATGAAAGAGTGTCAAATTCACATCCTGATGTTTGCCTTTTTATTAACTGTAACCACAATCTGTAGTGTTTTTGTTGCCTAACCCAAACCATACGTTCACCGTAGTTTATTCGCCATACAAAATCTGCCCCTATCTTTAACCATATGGTAGTTGCACATGCCAAGATAATGTAAAAAAGAACTTTGCATTGGATTTAAAAGAAAGTTGTTATTGAACTTAATCTGTGGTTTCTCATAATCCAGCAACTTCAACATTCTTGTCTGGTGATAGGTTTGCAAAAACATGACCTGCGTACAGTTGTCAAGTGTTTGCTGGCGAGCCACTGCAGCTTGGAGCTGAACCCAGCTCTTTTGAGATGATGACCCAGGTGTTTTTACCCTGTGGCACCCTGGCACCCGTCATGCTTTTTCAACAGCTGAATGAATACTGAGACTTCATGGATAATGGCATTGTTCTTACAAGCTATCTGATTAGCATTTATTGTTGATCTCTAAACTACTGAGGTAACAAAACCTGCTACTTCCCACAACAACAAACTTAAAGTGGTGGTTACTTTATTTTGCTAGGTAGGTAGGATAGATAGATATTTTTTGAGAGTCCCATCACAGCCCACAGTGGCCTTGTGTGACTCTGAAAGGCTCTCAGGATGAGTAAGGCAGAGGGCTATTTGTGGTTTGTTCTCCTGCCCAGAATGGAGGCTGGAGAGAGGGAGCAGTGTCGCATCGAGAGTAAGAGTGCAACTTGGCTCTCCCCATATTATTGAACAGGACAGAAAAATTAATTGTTTAAGTGGAGGATTGATGGCTGGCTGGATGTGTGGCTGGCTGGAGTGATGGGTGGATGGATGGATGGATGGATGACAAAGAATAGGAGAAAGTCCAGATACAAGATGTGTGCACCCAACCTAGACGGAGAGAGGCGAGCAGGATATTATAAGAACAGATATCAGCAGTCTAGCCAGGAACAGATGGTGAGACAGAGTGACAGGATCTTCCTGCCAATACAGGGATGACAGAGAATACTGTCAGCATGTACATGTGCATGTACATTTACATATACATTTACATGTACATGTGCATGTACATGCACAGACACATACAAAGACAGTCTTGGACTTATAATAGTCTTGATGAGGGAGCGTCAATGATTTCAAGAGGTTGCATACTGTAGCTGTCACTGTCAGTCCCCCAACCCTTCATTTCCTCTCTCCTCTTTTATTCTGTTTCCTCTCCTTTTCAGTTCTCTGTTACTGAACCGACCCTCAGCGTCATCGTCTAACACACTCCATCCACCCTCCAGTTTGTATTTATTGTATCAGTCTGAGATTATATGATAATGCTTTTGAATGCTAACAAACAGTGTTGCCTGAGTGATATTTGCACTTTTATGTAATCCAGTTGTGGATCCCAGTCCCCAGCAAAAACAGTTATATTTGACTGGTAAATTATTCATTACAGGTAGTAGTAGAGAGACAATTAAATAAGCTAATGCAAAGAAGCTCTCAGGGACTATTAAATGTAGCACAAATGTGTATCATACTCATAGTTGCTGCTGCCCACCTTGATGGACAGAGACTGACCACACCGCTATCAGCCACCCAACGAATGTTCATGTTGAACTTTTCCTGCTAACTTTCACTCACTGTGCTCTGTGACTCAACAGGCGTTTGCTTTAAAAATGTGTACTTTTAGGTAGGGAGTAGAATAAATGATTGATAAGCATTTAATCATTTTTAATGACTGCATGAACTCAAATAATCATTAATTTATGACAGAGACATATGAAGTAAACATCTAAATGAAACAGGTCTCTGAGACATTTACACTCCCACCAAATTACTATGATTTATGATAACCCTTATGCAAACATTTGAATAAATCTAGTAATTTCCAGAACCAAATAGTTGGTATCCGTAAAAACCTCTTAGGTCAAGAATGATACTGTAAACTCTTGACATAGGCAAGTGTTTAGAGACTAGTTCTATTAGACCACATTTTAGTTGTTTTCTATAAGTACAACTAATTTATGAATAGGACATTCACAAATGGATGGATTAATGAGTCATTGACCCTCTTTCCCTAGCTTTCTATTTTCTATTTGTATTGTGGCTTTTCGCACCAGTCCATCTTCATATTTACAAACATCGAGTACTCTTCCAAGTCTCCACTCATTGTGGGGAATCTCCTCCTCTTTCAGACATTGTGCCTCCTCTTCAAGCTTCGGGGTTTTCTTGTATTGACTTTCCCTTTAATTGTTTCTTCAATGTTGCATTCTCTCTCTGCAGCTCCAGCCTGGCACAGCGACTCTCCTCCAGCTGTAGCTCAAACACCTGATACTGGCTCTGCTGCTTCAGGTCCTGTTGCGGAGCCCTCATCTGTCTGTGTGCCTGTAGTTGTGCCTGCGGATCCTCTATCTGCTGCATGTATCGCTGGGTCATCTGTCTGCTCCACTCAGTGTATTGCTGGGTCAACACTGCACACTGCTTATCTAGATCCAAGTGGTGCATTGTCTGTAGTCTTTTCCTCTCAGACAGCAGATCTTTTTTCGCCTGTTTCTCTAACATCTGCAGCTCCACGGTGTGGCTGTCTCTCCTCAGCTAAACACTGGCTTTGGGGCTCCTGCAGCAGCTCCCTCAGTTTTTTGTTTATCGCCTTGGTCTCTTGAACCTCCATCCTCAACCTGTCAATTTTGAGGTTGCAGTGACAATCGTTCTCCACCTGCAGCTTGTCCAGTTGACTCTGTAGCTCAGTTATCGGGATCTGCAGCTCCTGCTCTTGGTTCTGCCCTCTCTGCTCGCTCTCAGCAACAGCGGCATTCATCTCCACTCTGAACTCTGCTCTAAGGCGATCCTCACACTCTGCCCTGATGCAGCCTTCGGTGTGCCGCTAGAACACTCCTCTCCTTGTTCAGTCGGCTCTGTTCCAGGACTTTCTCCTCCAGCTGATGTTTGTCAGCTCTCAGAGACGCTATCTCTCTCTGCTGTCTGCCCTGCTGCCTCTCTGCATCATCCTGTATCTGAGCCAGTCGACTCCGAGTCTGACGCAGTTCCTCCTCCAGAAGAGAGCACAAGGGTGCAGGTTCAGGGCTGACCTTTTCTTTCTTTTCTTGTTGATGGATTAATGACTTCAACTGATAGATCTCACTGCTGGCATCTTTCAGTTTTTTCTCAAGTCCCTCCCTTTCCTTCTCCAGCCTGCTGCATAGCCCCTCTCCACCTCTGCTCTCCTCTAAGAGTCCTTTCACCTTTGTTGACTTTACGACCCATGGTGAGCTGAGGACGATGCTGAAACCCAGGTCAGTCTTGATGGCATATGGCTCATCATCACCTCCTGTGATGACTTTTCGTGGTGCCAATTCAATGGAGCAATCGTAGTTTATCAGGAGTCTGACCTCACAATTAATTTCCTGTGGTATTCCGTTCAGATGTTTCCACCTTTTGGCAGTTTCAGCGGTAGGAATGTAGGAACATTCAAGTGGGATGAAATCTCTGGTAAAGGCAGGTGTTAAGTTGATAAAGCTTTGTGAGGAAAACTCTCTAAGTCAAAGCCCACTGACGCCTTCACTCTGAACAATAGAATCTTTTCCCATCATAGTGGTAAGCTTTAACTTGACTGGCTCTAAACCTGCTCCCATCTTCTGACATACCTCTTGGTCTACAAAAGTGTTGCTACTCTATGTATCCAGAAGGGCATAAACTAAGCTCTCTGTTTCAGGGGTGGTGTTTGAAGAAATCTATTCGCGTACTATCATGGCTGTGCTTCCACCATGGCTTCTGTCTATGCAGCGAGAAAGGGAAAGTGTGTTTTCTTCCGCTTGGATAGCATGAGAAGAAGATGTGTCTGCAGCAGCAGAAGGACGGTCTTCATGAAGTAGTGTTGGATGATGTTTCTTACATATACCACAAGTAGCTTTATTCTTGCATTCGTTTGAATTGTGTCCTCTCCTAAGACAGCCAAAGCACAGGTAATTCAGGTCAAACATGAACCTTCTCTCCACAGGTTTATTGGAGAACTTCTGGCAACTGTGGATGGAGTAACTTTCTCCACAGCACATGCATTTGACTGGGTGTGAGAGTGAAAATGAGGTGTTTACTTTCTTGGATCTGTTTGGAATCATTTGAGCTGTTCTCTGCGGCACTGTATATTTTCATCACTGTACTTGATTTATCTGGCGCTTTCACATTTGTGATGAATACATTAGCCTTTGGGCGCTTTATATCTCTAGATGGCTTTTCTTCAGTAGGCTTCAAGGCATGGTGGGATGCCACAGAATTGCATGCAATTTCTGCTTCTTGTGCCATAAAATCAGCAAACTCCTTGAAATTAGGGTATTTCTCAGTTTGTGGCAAATGCTTTGTGACATGAAGATTCCAGCGAGAGGTCACCCAATCAGGGAGTTTTTGGAACATCTTTTGATTCTCTTCACAGTCATTTAACACCTGAGGCCCTTTGATGTATGGCATGGTATTGCTGCAGGCTGTCAGAAAATCACTGAATTGTCTCAGTTTAACTGACTCCCTTGAGCCAATCTTTGGCCAGTTATTCAGACACAAGCTGGGAACTGATTGACTGGGGAAGACATTGGGAGCAGGGCAGGGCTAACAAGACTGATGCAGGGCAGGTGTGGAGGACAGGAACACAGAGGGGAAACACAGAGCAAACAGAAAACCAAAAACCGAGAAAACCCAATGTAACCATGCACAAATCGTCCCAGAACTCACATAAACACAACTTAAATAAGTGCACAAGTCACAACGAGCATGCAGCAAAATAAACTTCAGCATATATTGCTGTTGACAAAAACATGAATAAATCAGTCTGTCAAGCAGAGTGGCTTGCATATTAAGGCTGCATGTAACAACATAAATCAAACTAAAGGACAACTGCAGCTCTGAACAACATAACTAGTGTTTCAGTTCACTTTAGCACTTAGTTCCAACGAGAGTAAATGTAGAAAGCAACAGTATCTCAAGTGGTCCTTAAATATAATCTGCAACCTCTCTTATCTGTCCTACTTCCCACTCAGTCTAGCCTTAGACAGAAAAGCCTGAGGGCATCTGGTGGACAGTGGAGGGACACTCTGGGACAGAACCATAACAGACAAGGAAGCTGTTATGGAAACAAAGTCAAAATTTGTCTTACATTAACCACCAGAATTGGTGTCTGTAAAATCTGTGGTGAGTTATGGATTGTGTGCTTGCAGAAACCTGCTCGATTAGCTGTGCAGTCTGAGGTTATTGAAAGTTTGGGCAAGTCACATCATTACCTAAATCACTCCCAATAGTTTGCTAACTTTGGTGATTCCCTGACGTTTGACGTTTATGTCCAAATAACTGCAAAACTAGCCTCAGCTTGTGTTTAGTGCTAATTGGCCAATGTTAGCATCCTAAAATGCTAAACTAAATTGGTGAACATGGTAAACATTATATTGACTAAACAACAGCATGTTAGCATTGTCACTACGTGCACATAAGCATGCTAAAGTTAGCATGGCTCAAAGCACTGCTGTGCCTAAACAGCTGTCTGTAGACTGTTTGTCCTGTTACTTGATAAATGACTCAATCAGTTCAGCTTCTACTGAAGCTAATATTTTTGCCTCTTCCCTCTCTTTGTCCTCTTTGCCCCACTCTACCATGAAACAGTTGAAGTGGCACTCACACCCCTTAGTGTTTGAGAATTTGAGCCACTTCCCCATGTCAGCCTTCAGCTGCCAGTTTCACTCTGCTCTGAGGCCTGGAAATCTCGGCTTTCGGTTCTCTCCCAGTGGTAAAGGCTGCAGTCTTTGTTGCTGGATGAGGTGCTTGCCTTGGACGAAGCCCTCGAGGATGACATCTGCTGTCTTAAGCGCCTGTTCACTGTGCAAGCCGCTGTGTCCGTCTCAGGGCCGCTGAGCAGCAGCTGAAGATGTGCACCAGCTTTCTTCTCCTGAGGCACCGAGGGCATGGAGGTGACTCCTGAGGAACAGAATGGACAGGCTGTTGCGGAGGCAGTGAATTATTTTAAGAAAATTCTGAGCAAGTCACATTAAAATGCACATTTCTCAATGTTTTGACTTTTCCCATCTGTCTCCTCAGTTTCTTTGTACATTTCCTTCCCCATTGCCAGACACATTACTCTTTCCCTCTTTGATATATGATTTATTTTAGCAATATCCATGTATTCCCTGGGTTACTATTGACAACAAAAAATGTATTCTCTCCTCCTTTCACTCATCAGTAGTCTGCTCACTCTTGGAGGATGGCTCTTATTGTCTTGTTTGTGTGGCCAGTGCTGTGTGTTGTCTATCTTACAGTGGATTCAGTGGATTTGTGTTTGTGGGAGAGACAGAAGCAACAAAAAGGTTATATAAACAATTTAAGGTATAAATGTAAATATAGAACATAAAGTGTTTTTAAAAGCCTGGTAGGGCTCGACACAGTCATTCTAACCTCTCAATATAAGTCACCCATGTTTTCCATTACAACGAAACGCCCACCACCTGCACACTGATGATTGTAATTGCCATATTCTTGTGATCAGCTATCTATACAGTGTCCTCTCCCCAGGGGAATGAGATGGAGAAATATGAGTGTGTGTGTATTTGTTTACAGGTTAACATAATGGAGGGTCCCATCCTTTTGTAAATGAGGGTGTTTGCTCATGCATATGTGTGCGTCTGTGTTTGCAATGATGTGTGACAACGTACGCATCAATTTTTGTATCAATGTCAAGCTGATGTTCTCCTGCTCCAGCGTCATTTCTCTGCCTTTCTCCTTCAATTTCCCTCCCTCTGCTTTTAATGGATTGTTTTTATTTTCCCTGTGTGTCCAAAACCATCATACATTTAAAATGCTTAAATTATAGTGATGGAAAGTGGCCAAGAGAGCAACGATGGCACTCCACTGAAATTTTTGGAGAGAGGGGAGGAGAGTAGTTAAAGCGGAGGTGATTTGAAGAGTAAGAAAAGAAGGGTTGAACAAACAGCTGAGTTAATATATCTGCATGCATCTACAGTTTTAAACTATAGAAAAAAGACTAAGACTAGGCCATCTAAGCCCCTAAATATCCAATAGTTCTACAGTCATGCTATGCTAAGCCCAAGATGTTTTTGCCCCTCTCAGACAGACACACTGACACAGGATCAACCCATGTTAGAGGTTTATGAACATGTGTTATCTGACTTGCTTGGCTTCGTGGTCAGGGTGATCGTGATCTTGGCTTCAGTTTGAAAGGGTGATCACTGTAGGAACTATATGATTACTCTAATACTGTGTAATAATTATATGGTTACCATAAGAAAGAAAAATGGAGATTGCTCATTGCTGATTGGCTCACTATAATACAACACTTCTAACATAATTTTAGTTTGACTACCGTCCTAAATAATTGCACAAAGTGAAGTAAAGTGCACATAACCATAGCAAATATAGCCCATATAGGCTGATATCGATATAATTTTATGATGAAATATGGGCCAGTATTTTTTTTTTACATATCACAAACAAAGTATTTTGATAAGGATGCCTTTATATGTACTGACCTGAATACTATGCAGTTGAAAAACCTGTCAGTTGGACAACATTGTTTCTAACTACTGTATTACTTTGGTCAAGTTCTCATAGTAACTATACATACTGTGTCACCTGTTATGTGTTACCAGTAAAATGAATCAAAGTAAGCTGCTTTGGGTGAAAGTGCCAATGTAATGCAAACAAATACCCTGTATACTGTATGCATTTGTATATACATGTACATATATACATATGGCAGACCAAAATCTTGTGTGAACAGTGACAACAACCAGTGATTGACCTGTGACAGCACCTTGAAACATATGTCCATCCACTCACGTGAAAAAGTTTGTGTGTGAACATGTAATGTAATGTAACATATGCATCTACAGTAGGTGTGGTAGCCGACATTGGTTAAAATGAGTGAGAGAACTGAGAGAGTAAAAAGTGTACAAGAAGTGTACAAGAGCGTTGGAAAAGGGAAGGAAGGAGAAAGACAGACAGAGTCAGGACATAAAAAGAGAAACTCTGGGCCTGGTTGGTGGCTTTGCTGGTTGTTTACTTTGTTGGATTGATTGGTTTCTGGAGATTACAGAGTTACAGGAGAGAGAACCAGACAGCTGGGTACAGGGCCGGTGTTTATTTATAAATAAATGCTTTGAATAATTTAGAGGAACCATCAAGAGACCACATGGGCTATTCCCAACTTGAATAAGCAGGGGATATAAATACCAAATCCTGATTTTTATGGTCCTGTCGGGTCAAGTTTACCTTAAGAAAAAGGTTCAACCTAGAAAGAGAAGCTGTACTGGCTCTCAGTGGAGAAAAATACTTAATCAATTTCCCTGATAGAAAGCAGATGGATATGATGAAGATTATTTTAGATAACATCATTAGACTACATCATTAGACTACAGTTTGTCCCGTATCTTCTTGAAACAACATCAGAAAATCCTCAGGCTATAATCTCTCTATTCATCCATTTTTTTCTCCTTCTCTCTCTCTCTCTCTTGTCTGTCTCTTTATGTCTCTCTATCTACATATGCCACCGCATTTGCAGTGTCTGCTCCTCGTGATGTTGTCCTAGATTGCTGTGGCACTGGGGCAGAGAATCATAAAACAGTGCTGTACTGCATGGATCATAGGAGTACAAATCAGACACACAGAGGCAGAGATAAATAGCAAAAAATAGCAAATGGGGGAACTGTGTCTGTGCATGCGTATGCTTGTGTGAAAGGAACAGAAGTGTGTGTGCCAGATATTGTGATGGAAAGGGAAAGAGATAAAGAGGACACTACAGAGGAGAAACACAGATAGGCGAAATGAGCTAGTGTTTGTTGTCTTTGCTTTTACTTGCACTGCAACTCATCCACACCTGGCTGATGGTTAGAATACAGTATCGAACCCTGTTGAAGAGCTACATGTTAAAAGGCATCCTACAAGCTAGCACCATTATAGCTACATCTATGAATACTGTCAGAAATACAACAACAATGAAAAAAAAACATGAAGCCCAACCAGATTTTCTGTTTATTTTTAACAGCAGAGTTGCATCTTCTAAGTTGTGGATGATTGAATTCAGTACATGGGTTGGTGTTTCTATAAGACTCATGTAGCCTTCAGTATTTCTTTTTCCTCTGTCCTCTACACCCCAGAACAAGTTACAACCTGTTACATCATCCATCCAGACTCACTTGATAAAAGCTTTGATTCACTTGAGTTCAATGTTCATGTTCGTTTATCATATTGTGTGGTTTCAACAGTTAAAGACACTTGAGTCATTGCTGAAGTTGGTTCGCAGCATACTTCACATTTGTTAATAGGGGATAATAAGTATACTGTAGAGGTTCCTTCACGCTTGCCTCCTCTGCTGTGGGTAGAAAGGACATGTAAGTATAATATCCACTTATTCAGTGTTTGTTAGACAATGTTTATTTCAAGAAAGAGAGAAAGAAAATCATTAAATGCTATGTTTCCATTGAAAATTTGTAATGGTGATTTAGTGCGTTTACTCTCTGACTATCTTGCGAAAGAGTCTTTCATTTTTATAAAATTAAATTTACTCATGTACTGTATGTCCATGGTATTCATTGGTTTTCCATCAGAGGAGCTTAATTTTAATTTTGTCTAATAAATTGGTGTTGTAATGACGTTGAATGTGTGGACTGATTTTAAAAACAGGTATGGTGGTGCAATGAAGCACTAATGAGAAGCTCTAATGACTAAAATATAATAGTTTCTTGTAAAAAAAACCCAAAAACCCTACAAAATCCACAGTATCCTCTCAACCTTGTCTCCTACAAATTATATTTTGTATACTACCAAAATGTTGGCCCAATCATGTTGCATTGCCAAACGTAATCGCTGCCTGGATTACATTCACAGGCAATGTTTTTTTTGTTTTTTTTATTAAGTGCTTTGGTCAAGTTTAGGGAAATATTGTGATTTTCCTTAAATGTTAATAAACATGTTGAGCTTCTAGTCATTGCAGACCTTTTTCTCTGTATTAAACCAAACCCATCTTTCCCTAAGTTTAACCAAGTTCTGCCAGGGCCTAAACATCACCATAAAAAGGTTAATATTGCTGTAGTTACTACTAGCAGATATTGTACTGCAAGACAATATTTTGGTAAAAAATAAAACTACTTCATTGTCACTGAAGTTTCTAGCAAAATGTATTTGGCGTTGCCAATTAGTCGCATACAAATGTAATTTCTAGGAGAAAGGGTTGATCCTTTTCATGATGGAGCTCAGTTACATTTGTTTATTGTTGTTTTTATTACAGATTCAAATACCTGATTACATATTTTGCCAACTAAAATGTCTGACTGCAAAAATGGTAGCAAAACGCCTTCAGCAATCAAATAAAAATAAATATATATGATATGCTTTGCAAAGTGGTCAGCAGTAATGTAAAATATTTGGGATTTATAGTAAATAGCTTAAAACATGCATAAATATACATAGTTTTAAAAAAAAATGTGTTGCCAGTACATTACAGTACACATATCATATTGGTAGCTTTATTAGCTGCATTTTAAAATTAGCGTCATACATACTTGCATATACAGTACACACAATTTAATAGGCTTCTTAGAGTATGCAGTAACAATGTATGGCTTCACTGAACTACAGTAACATTTGTGAGACATTTAAAAATTTGCAACTGCTTTTAGGTCATCATTTATATTCCTTTCCCTTGAATCTTTCACCACCCTGTGTCTCCATGCCACTATCTCTTCCTTTACTGGCCTTCTCTTTCTCTCTTTTTATCTCTCCTGGCTCTTTGGTGAGTCACCTTGCATGTCTGAGTAATTATACACACCCACAGACGCACACATGCACAACAATGCAGACATAAACAAACTTAGTATACGAGAGATATTTATTCAAAATAATCAAAGTGAAATTGTCATTATTTTAGTTGAGTAGGAATTCAAAGATATTAGCAGTAAACTGTTCTCAGGTATCAACACTATCCGAATTAATTCTCTGATCAGATAAGTATAAATAGTATTGATACATTGCCTTCAATAACTGAAAACGGCACCTGTTGGTTTATGTACTGATGAAATAATAAAATATGATCCACAGAGGTTTGAATAATATAATTGTGACTTTTAAGGATTATCAGATGCCAAAACACATCACAGCATAACACTATGATAACATTTTATTAATCTGTAATGTTATCACAGAGAAAATTATTTTATTCTCTGTCCCAGTGATTGTGAGATGACAAACAGTAGAAATACACTGGTCATATTAAAAAAGGAGGAATGCAAAATTGCACGTTTTGACTAATATTGAGATATAAATTGCAATTACTTTCTTTAAATTTTCTGAAAATGTAACTCCACCCCGAGGACCCAATTTGGAGCTTTTAAGGTGATACAGTAAGAAACAAACAATTATATGATGTGCTTAAATGATTAACTGGGAGATTCTAACCAATCTTTTCACCCGCCAGATGTGTCATTTCAAATCAAATCAAATCAAATTTATTTATAAAGCACATTTAAAAACAACAACAGTTGACCAAAGTGCTGTACAATCATGATAACAAAGGCCATTTACACTTGAAAACTACTGGGCTACAACGTACATGTAGCTGATGTGGGGCGATCACCTTGATCATTTATATAAAAAAAAATTGTTACTCTAATGGTGTCTGACAGTCCCTTCCTGATTTTTTCAATCATCAAAATGATACAGAGTGGTGCATCTTCTTCAACAATACCATCTTTGCTCAAATGTAAATAGTACAGGCATCAGCATGCAAAGAGCATTGACAATGATTAATCATTCCACTCTGTTTGCATGTATTCAAATGACGTCACATTGTGTTGTAGCAAAAGTGGAGCCATGTTAAACATTATTGGTGAACAGCTCTGCAACTTATGCTGAATCAACAATCAAAAATGTTACATCTTTTCCCACAGTACCGGTGTCTGTCAGAACAAGGGATAAACCAAATTTCTTTCTTCTTTTATCAAATACACAATAAGTAGGTCAGTGTTCTTTAGCTGCAGAGGTTATTTTAATATTGGAATACAGAACAGTAATTAATAGAAAAATATAAACATATATATTCCCATATGTCCAATGTCAGTGCCATGAAGTGTCTGGTTGGGGCTAATCGTGTGCCTGCTTCCTCGCAGACCACCCACTGCTCTAAAGAACACAGAAAATCATTGCTAATACCCAGCAGCTTCATGCACTTAATAGCAAGGTGCATTAGGTTACCGACGTCATGCCCACTGGCTGTTGCAAAGAAGAACTTGGTTAGAAGAGCTTGACTTCTCTTATGAATTAGATATGACATATTAGAGAGTGCATTAAATTAATCATGACAAGGAATTCCAGCTTGATTCCAATATTAAAACGCTCTACCTTTTAATAATGACTAATTATTTACAGGGTGCTACAGGGCGATGATTTTACAGAACCAGATTCAGATAAGCCAGGCAGGATGAAAAATGCTGCCTTGTACTTCCTCATTTCCAGACTATATATTATATACATATATACTGTATCTATATATAATTTTTCTACAAGGCAAGGCATCATGTTATGCGATAGATAGCTTATAGGTTGGAAAAATCATCTTATTCCACACTGTGTAATAGTATCAAATATACAGTGTATTCTATATGAAGTTAGTACAGAAGAAGCAACAAACAAAAGGTAGTCTAACTAACGCAGTAAATTTATGACCTAACACCATCAAAAAAACAATTATTTTGCCTCCCTTACTAAGAAAACAGGACAGAATAAGGATAATAAATACCAACCCACCCTTAATATTCCCCAACAGCTGCCATCACTATGACACATCCAGTATCTTATAATTACACTTCTGCAACAAATGAGGTCAGTGCGGCCGGGCCAGGAGATGAGGAATGAGAGTCTTGCCCCAGCATCAGCAGGTCTGTCTGGCTCCCTATATAGCCTGATGTCCTCTGGGTAACCAATCGCTTGCAGCCAATGAACCAATCACCAACCAAGTCAGTCAGGCTGCTGTCCGCACACACTTGATGCACATCAGTAGTTCTCATCTGTGTCTGAAATCACTCCATATTTGATACATAGTGCTGTATAATTAATTTCTGCCATTATGCATGTGTGACTTAGTGTACCACAAATGAATGAAGATGTCTGAAACATTTATAAACTCAGGGAAAGCAAACTGCAGATCTAAAACACAGACTTGCAACCACAATCTTATGTAAATGTATTATTATGAAGATGTTCAATGATACATTTATATGTTTTTGTTGTAATTTATAAGTGTTACTTTATCTGTATGACAGACACACGGTAGCATTTTATAATAACACTGTAACAGAATGCAGGAAAGAGGACCTCAAAAACAAGGCTTGAGAGCAGAGCAGTTAAAAGCAGAGAGTTCTTAATAAAGCAGAGGTTGGCAAGGAGTAATCGGTCAGTGAAGGCAAGCAAAGCAGGCAGGCAAACCACACAGTGCTGGAAAGAGGCTGGTATATACTGAGGTGGTGATGAGGGGATGGGGAATAGGTGTGGAAGTGGATGGGGAAGTGGTGGGAATACAGGGGTAACTGCAGGGCAGGTGGGAGTGGCAGGATCTGAAACAACATGAAAGGTTAGTATCAAAGAAAATGGCAAGAATGAATGATGAATGAATGAACTTAATCAGATTTGACTGTTTGACAAACACAAATTATTTGATAAACAGTGTGAGTGAAGGGAAACACACTGCATATGTAAGTAATGCACTATAAGTTATGTTTGGTTCAGTTGCTAACATTAACTTTAAAGAGTACTTTACCCAAGCTAATAATCCTACTAGTGGTGGCTATGTGCTCCTTCTACACTGTCTGCAGAACTGCACTTTACATTGCACTATAGTGCAATACTACATCACAGCTAGGTTTGGTCACAAGTTCAACAGAAAAAAGTGAAGCACAGGTTGGTGTCTAACATGTGCCTGGTAGCAAAGTACAAGACAATCTGGAACAACAACATGTTTTGTGAATTGTGCATTTTAGTTTAATACAAAAGAAGGCACTGGCAATTATCTTCCTTTAGAGAAAAACACATGTCAAAAAAGGTTTGGCTGTATGAAACCTTTGATTTTTACTTTAAGTTTATGTCACAGGCAGCTGTCATCTCATTGGTTGTGCATTTAAAAGTCACCAACAAACAATTTCAAAGTTGAGACTGTTTGAACTGTGAGTGCACCAGGGAGCAGAGACGTGCCTTACCCAAGGCAGTGCTGTGGCAAGGTTGGGGGTCTTTGCTCTCTCTCTCTCTGTCTCTTTCTCTTGAGGAAAACAATCGATCACGCCGGCACAAAGCAATTCTGCTGCTGACCACAAGTGTGATGTTGAGTGCAGTCAGATGTTTAACCCACAGAGGTCGATGCACCAATGCAAGATCCAGTGTGGAGTTACTCTTTCCATCCATCCATCCATCCACTCACCCTTTCTTCCCTTTTCAACACCTGGTTATTATAATGTATACATTGGGCAAACGGTATTAAAAGACCTTGAACTGGCAGGCAATATATCACAGGGCTCACACTAACAAACAAACACACTCACACGCAAAGTCACAGCTACTGTATGTGCAGTTCATGTTGTTTCCATTTCACTAAGTGACATAATGACAGATCAGCGGGCAGGTCACAGATAAAAAGAGTAAAAACAAATTGCTTACTTTAAAATAGATAAAATTGTCATAATGCATGGCTGAAGTTTTACTTTCATCTGCTTCTGTTATGCTTTAGTAAAACCTATTATAATTGTGCCAAATGTGGAGTTCATTCATATGCAGAGATAAAAAATAATAATGGTATTGCAATGTGGAGTAGCCGTCTGACTAGGAACAGATTTTATACAGACTCTGGTGGGTGAGATTTCCAAATTGAATTGAGTCAAATGTTCTTGACGATAGGCAGGTGGTTAATTGTCGAGTAGTTGATGCAGAGCTAACACGATGACAACAGAGCAGCTAGAGGAAAGCCACACAAACACGAGAATCGTGGAAACCACTAAGCCACTGTTCAGCACATAATGCTGATTAATCACAAAGAAGAATGTCACTCATTCTGTATTGTTTGGATAAGAATATCTGATCAGCTGTATTGCAGATGATCTTCGTGGGCAGCTTAGTGAGCTGTATTCCTGCAATAGCTGGGTTAAGTGAGGTCTGTGTGTGTAGGGTGGATGGTATTTATCACAAAAAATAAAATTTATCAACGGGACAGGAAGTTAATTATTCAAATGTAGTTGCAGGCTAGAAGAATATCTGTTAATTCCACAGGAAAACCAGGAGCAGACATATTACTGATGGTTGATCGGACAAATTACATGCTGTCGACCTGATTAATTAGAGGTAACCACCCTGGTGACTGATTTCTCCTAAACTGTGGTATTCAATTAATTGGGTCCCTGTTAAAGTATCTGGAGATGAAATGAATACGTGCTTCAGCGCACAAGGTTAAAAAATAAATTACAGGTTTGGAAAATAGTGAATGCTTAATGCAGAGAGCAAAAACTCAATAGATGTTACTCTATTTTAAGTTTAAAATATAGTTCAACATAAGTATCAGACACCTATTTTACAAGTTAACATGGTACGAGCAAAGCCACCTCATAAAGAATATAAAAAAGGAAAAGTTTCATATTTATCCTTTTCTCTCAAGGGTGGTACACAGTTGTTTTTTTATTGTCTTATATGCCTTGAATTTGTCTGTCTTCCACTTTTGTTATTTATCTTTCAAATATATATAAGATGCTAACCAAATAATTCAACAACTTGCTCAAACTAAAATCCTTTCCTCAAATAGCCCCCTGTCCAATCATTGCTTAGCAACCGTAACTAGCTACGATATGTCTGTAAAGCTTTGGATTGCTGCTGAAGTAATGTGCAAGGGGCTGTAGTAAGAAATATACTCTGCATTTAAAGATTTTCGAGAGTGGTGTCTTTTTATTGTAAGGAATGTGTTAAACTGTATTTATCTACTTTAACATAAGCTATAAATATATGTCGATCTTGCTCATTACCTTCAATAAACAAGCTTTACTTCCAAGGCCAAGGAGCACATAATTAACTACTTAATTTGTTTGTGGGCTTTTGGGTTACATTCAATGAATACCACATCCACTGTGTACCCACTGCTTGGAAACTGTTCCTGGAGGGTAACATTAGCTGTTCTTCCTCAGGGAAGTTTATACACAACCTCAGACAATATTACCCGAGATGCTGTTACATTTGCTAAACACATCAGTTAATCCTCATCCTAAAATCCCTTTCTCTTTTACAGTTAAAACCTAGGCTACTGTTTGAAAGTACAACCAAGTATGTAAACTAAGCAAGCAGGGTTGTGTTAGAATGGTTTTTCTGATTATATCATTTTCCTTCAATCATACTCATAATACAGTGACTTATTAGTACTTCTTGTGACACACCCAGGAGATGAACCCAAAAGCAGACTCAAGACAGCTGGATCCAGGGAAACAGTGTTTACTCGGTGAAGTTGCAGGCTACAATGCCTCTAAAGATGTACAAATAAGGCAAACAGCAGTAAAAGGAAGGTCAAGAAACTAAGCAGGCAGGTGGATAAAGTGGTAGGAAAACACGCTGGAACTCTCAGCACAAAGTCTAGAGAGATGATCTGGCAGAGGTCAGCAGGTATACCATACCATACCATACCAGCAAACTGATTATGGTAATGAGAGACAGGTGTGCTGGCAGATGATGATCAGGTGGTGAGGGCACTTTGTGGGCAGATGGGGGAATAGCAGAAAGGTTAGTGAACAGGAAAACAGGTTAGGCTGGGAAATACTGTTATGAATCAGATGCAACTGTGACAGTTCTACACTGCAATACAAAGATTAAGCTTATTTATTTCTGTCTTCTTTATTTAGTCAAGCTGCTGACCTTTTCCTGGGCAGACGCAGCTTTAGCCTCATTCTTTTAGTATGATATCATGTATGCAGCCATCAAGTGCATAAATGAGACCCCTTTTACAAGAGTTTAAAATAAGTCAGCTGGAAAAATGACAAAGACAGCTGCAGATGGAGTTTTAAACCAATTCATGGGGCCAATGTTAGCTTAATTAGCTAGCTAGCTACAGCAATAAAAGCGACAGTCATGTATGCTTGTCAGCTAGAAATGAAAAGTTTGCTTTTGTCTTCTTCTGCAATCAAGGACCCTTTTGTTTACTATACATTTTGTGTTAAATCTGCCAGCATTATATGATGTGCAAGAATGGAAAGCTTGACAGGTGTATCAACAATCAGTCCTGCCAGGATTTCGCTGAGTTTTTTTGTGATTATTGTGACCAAAATTGCTTGATACAATTTACAACATTTTTGCAGTAAAATTGCGGGAATAGGGAAAAATTGCAAGCAAAGGAAAATAATGCGATTTTTTAACTACTACCAATGAACAGTCATATGTAATCACTTCCTTTGATAAAAAGCATACTGCATATCACAGAAACAACTATATATCAGTGCTGATTTTTTAAATTTATTTTCTGAAGATGAGAACCATGGGCTCAAAGTTATATAAAAAAGAAATACTGCACTTTAGTTCCATTTATAAGCCTTTATTAAATAAACTTTCATCTCAACATTAGCACTAAATATGTTGTTTATTCTTTGCAGACAGTTTGGTATGTTTCGTGGTAGAAAAGTGACTGTCCAGCGAGGATTTCCACTTGTGGTCTACCACAATGTTACAAGGAGTACAAAACGGTTTCCCTCTGCTGTCATGCAAAACATTTGGGAATTGTTTTAATGGTCTATGGCAATAATTTTTATTGGCAGGTGAGATTTGTCCATCTTCTACCTGAATGCGCACCTGAATCCTTGCTGAATGTGTGCTGCTTGTTGCAATGACACAAGTTATCATGGCATGAAATGTGAGTTGGTCCAAATCACAAACAGTCTGCTGATTTAGCCATTTCATGCAGAAACGTTGCTGTAATATAGCAAAACTGCAAGCTCTCAAGAGATTTCTTGAATATGCATTAATTATTGCGATTGCAAAATTGCAATTTCCTGAAGGGACCGAACAATAACTAAAAGGGCAGAGCTTAGCTAACGGTCAATTATTAGGTAGCATGATTAAAAAGGGCCTCTCAGTGTCTTGTAGAAACAGAGATAGAAATAATGTGAAATTTCCAAAAGACGTATACTGTATGATAATGATGTATAGCGAAAAAATACACCCAAATCAAATGTCTTGTGGACAATTAATGTTTATTTTCATAGGAACAAGTATAAAACATGAACTAATGCCACATACAACAGCATGTATAGCCTAATAAGCTAGTTTGCAATGCCCGTCCCTAGTTGGGCCTTTAAAATCCATAAAACTCAACAATAAAATACATAGACTATGGAACTGCACAAAACTCAACAATACATATACGTAATAGGAAAACTACAACACATTCTGGGCCATCTGACATAGTAGTGCACTGATGGATTAATCGTTAATACAGTATCACTTCCAGTCTTTAAGGGCACCTTCCAACTGAGGATCAGGCAAACAGAACATGATAAATTTCATCCTTATTTAGAGCAAAAAAAAAAAAAAAACATTAAGTCACAGTTATGTCACTTAAACGTTCAAGCCTCTTTAGGGATTAGACAAGATTAAATAACTCAATAAGGCTCACACATTCAGAGGGCATGTCTCAGGCAACAAGAATATAACTTATAACCAAGAGAAGTGAAGAAAGCCAGCTGGCTGCGAGGAAAGATCGAAAGTGGGCAAGAAAAGGCAAGATGGGTGGACTGAGGGCATGACAAAGGCATCTTCACGGAAATTAGATTTGCAAACATGAAGTCAGTGCACTCCATCTGATGTCTTGCGTAGTCTGTGAAGTTTCTAAGACTGCTTACAGTTGCAGTACACCATCCTGGACTGGAAACACCTACTGATTTCTAAAAATACATTAGGTTGGCAGTAGCGCTAAGGCATATCTCACCCTGAACCCTCTCAGATCTTTAAAGGGTTGTTTTTCAAAACATGGCACAGCATTCATAAGTTTCAGTGGATGTAATGAAAGTCTTTCTGTGTGTGTCGTGCCCACATAGAAACCTGGCTCAGAGTTCAGAAAAAAATGGGCTTAAGATGAGATATATCATAAGTTATATATTGAAGTAGTGAGCACCTTCCATCACTAATGACTTACTGATACAGGCCATCCAACAAGTCCTACACCTCTCTGTAGCGCTGATAAGGTGAAATTGCTTTCACTAGACTGTACCTGCACTCTTGCATTTCTGTCAAAACACCAATGCCAGCCATTTTCAAAGTCAACAACATTGAACTCCACAGCAACAGGGAAGCGGTCTGGCTCACCAGCCTGACTTAACATCCCATCTAACTGTCACAACCCACAATCATAGCTAACTGCCTTTTCAACATTTTGTTAGTTGCATTATATCTGCGAAAGGGGGAATTATTATAGCAGAAACTTTTGGTGTATGACTATATAAATAATTCTCCCTCCTTGTCTGCACTGTCAAATATAGGAGACCTGTCTAAGCCATGCAAAGATTTTTTGCAGCAAGGCCTAAGGTACTTTAGGTCTCATCTGCTTTTCTTTCTGCTTATATGTATCCAAATTCCCTCCCATTTCTGTTTTTGTAGCTCCCTCTATGGTTTTACATAAACCTTGACTGTAGACTCTCAACTTCATGAGTAAACCGGTTGGTCTACAGAGTAAACAGCCACCTGTGTGTGTACAAGGTCAGGTTTTGTTTAGTGAGTACACAATGCTTTGACTACCAGTTCTCTGCCTGCATTTTGAAGTCATTACCTGCACCTGGCGGTTTTTGGTAACGTGGTGAGAATCTTATTTTCTCTCTTTTTACATAAACATCTCTTGAGGTAAAAATCTGTACAGTGTAGGTGATTTTTGCTAGTTCAAACCTGATTTGGACACTTTAAACACTACATTCTTGGTGGATGTGTCAAAGTGTTTCTGTGACTGAACACACAGCAGATGACTTTTGGTGTTTTTATAAATCGTAGTTGTAGCTTGACTATAAGGCAACATATTATTAGTTATTCTATTCTTGATATTTCAGTCCTTTTAGGCTGTCTTCTGTCTTCAGTTTCTCACTTTCTCATCCATTTTCTTGCTTGATACACTGATTCTGAACAACCTGCCTTTGCCCTTCTTGCCACTTGTCTGTCCAACATGACACATGGCCTTTCCTCTGGTGAGACATTAACCACTGAAACAATGTACATGTCATTTTCTTTTCGTGTAAGTATAAATGTGTGTCACTTTTTTTGCTCCAAAGAGTCTTCCTCAACTGCAATGAAGTGAAAGAAATGTTTTAACGCTTAAATTAACAGTAAGATGTCATGAATGAAACTAGAAATATTGTTCTAGTGCAGTAATTAAAAATTTATAGTGTCTAGTAGTGCTTGTTTTCATTGTGGAATAAAGAATAGTCCAAAGTTTTTTTATTTTTATTTTTTTATTAGGTTTACATTGCATTAAAGTTTCACAGTTAAAATTAGGAAACCATTAAAAATTGAAACAGACAAGACACTCTCATGCCTAAATGTTTTTGCCCTCATCTGGCTTCATCTATCTCAAGTAACAACATTGTCTCTTAAATGCCCGTTGGCATACATCCAAGTGGCTTTTAACCGAGGAAAATCTCCATGCAGGGGAATGCAATATAAATGCAAAACCAGTATGAAATGGCAATAGGTGAGTCAACCATAAAAAAGATTGTCAGTGGTGTCTGTTAAAAATAACTCGTAGACCTTTGCCACAGAAATAATCGTTTCTACTTTAGAGATTAAATATTAAAAGTTTGTTTGTGCGAGATCCAAGCTGAGTAGCGTTTTATTGAGAAACACTTTGAAGTTGGACATTAAATCTAAAAGTCTGACAATGTGGTGGTTTAGACAATGTGGATGTGGATCAGTATTATGTTCTTGACGGGAGGAAATGAGTGAGCTATTATGGGAAAAGACACTAATTTGTCACTTGTTCTCATTTAAAATCATTTAAAATCATATTGATGTGTCACTTCAACAGACTTGGAGAGAAAGTGTTCATCATAAAACTTTCCTAAAACCCATGATATCACCACATTTTGTGAGAATGACAAACTGTAACTGCTGTAGGGATGTAAGGATTCATTCTCTACATCAATGTATTTATTTTAAATTATGCTGATTCACTTGCATTAGTCTGCTAAAACAAATATAATGAATGAAACTATGTAATAATGTAACATTTCTGACAAAGCAGCTCACAAAAATAGACAAAGACAGCAACCAGGATGTCTGTATGTCATGTATCCCCGTCGTGATGACAGTGAAAATAAAGTCTACTCAACTTTTATTGTACAATTGAAGACATTTAACTGTTGATCCAAATGGCTTCTTCATCTCTAATTGCAAGCAAGCAGGTAGACAAGGATGTTTTGGTCTCAGTTGGCATTTCATGTAATTTTTTTGTATTCAATACAAAAATATATTTGTTACATCTAAAGTCATCTTTCAGGTCAGAAGCACTGTTTTATAGAAATAGCTTTAAACCTTCAGTGTTTGGCAACTAAAATCACTCTTTCACTGAATCTCCATGAATCTAATAGAATGTCTGTTAAGCAAATGATTGACACCACTGTGTAAAACTTCTAAACATGCTCTACTCCAGTAGCTTTAGTGCCCTACCATCAGCTATTGTTGAATGACAAGAGACACATCTTCTCATTGCCTCTACAAAGAGTATACCAAGCCTTGTGATTCACAAGTCATATTATCATTGTCATATTATCACATTATCATATGATTGTCATTTTCATCTTACAGTATAATAAGCATCACAATCACAACAATAATGACGCAGGGTCAGCAGAAAACAATGGTGTGGCCCAGTTCCAGACTCTGACCTTGATGCCATGCCGTCTCTGATCATGGACATCTTGAAGAGTACTTCTGATGTGATGGGTGATGAGGGCGTCCTGGGTGCTTGCTAATGGGCGCAAACTAAAGCGTAGGATGACATTTCCATGAGCAAGACTGTCTCTTGTCAAACAGACGGGACACAGTCTGACTGATGATCTGACTGGTCCTGAGGCTGTTTGGAGTCCAACCCACTCACCACTCTCATTTACAAACACACACACACACATCACCAAACACACATATGCTGCACCTGATCACCCTCTCTTCTGTACAGCTGGTGTAGCCTTGTATAGCCAGGTGTGTTTATCTCTTTGTCTTGCATCTTTTTTTTGTCTTTCTTTGTTTGTTTCCATGCATGAGTGACACTGTAGACGTTTCTATATGCCTTTAGTGAGTAAGGAGTAGAGGTCAGTGGGGACAAAAAGTAGAGTCAGCTGTAGACTTTAAAGGGAAATATCAGTATTTTTCAGCCGGGACCCTATTTTGCCATCATTTTCGGTTGAAGTGACTAATGAGGACAAAAATTTTTGGAACTGGTCCAGTAAAAGTGCTTGTTTTTGCCACTGACAGGCTTGGATTGTTATTATAAGTGTCTGTGAAAAAAAAAGTAAACACAGGAGCTAGCTGTCTGTAGCAGCATTATGGCTAACTTTTTAGTTTCCTTACAGTCAAACCACAGTGAAGGTCAGCCTCAAACATGTAAGCAAACCAGTGTGTGTGGATAAATATGTGGGTGACTTACATGGTGTAATTCCTCACACAGTTACATTTTGAAATCACACTTTTTTTACTGTATGGAGCTGAGTGTTTGGTCTAGCCAGCATCGCTCTTTTCATCCAGTTGATTTTGTGGAGGTGAAACAGCCTCCGGGACGACAGTGTTGATAAATGCTGTAAATCCATTTGTAGCGTTTACACAGCTGGGGTTATACTCTCATCCGTGGACATTTCTAGATTTTCCAAGTCTGGCAGCAACAGGTACCACTCTGCAGAAAAAGTTTTCTTCTTCAATCGTCGGGAGAGCAGTGACTACAAGAACATAAGCAGTTGAAAAGGACCAGAATTTCCCTTTAAGGCACACAGGTGTAGATAAGAAGAGCAGTGAAAGAGCCACCCATTCAGCCCCCCCCCCCCCCAGAGACACAGTCAGACAGAGGGGCTAAAGGAGGTGCATCCATATGGACTTCCCTGTCAAAGCCACTCAGCTCGGCGGTCCATCATAGTGCTGTGGGGCAGGGTTAACACTGTTCTCAGGTCTAAGTGCCAGTAATGAAGTCACAAAACACTCCACACAGGGACCCTAAAGTGACGACACTGCCAAAAACAGCGACTGCCACCACCAGTTGCTGATTACTGTATGAGTTGATTAGGCCTCTGCTGCATGTCTGCATGAGGTGTCTGGACCTGTGCGCTTTTTTTGGAAACATTATGCCGTTATGTGCTCATTACGCTAATGCACATGGCAGATAAGTTTATGTTTTTGATACGGCCGATATTACTGGCTAATTGTAGCTTGTCACAGAAAGTTCGGTATGGGTGTATATGTGTGTTAATGCAGTAACTAACAAGAAGTTGGAGCACAGAAATGCCAAAAATATGTTTTTAAAAACAGATAACTGGCAAATTTATTGATTTACTTCACTGATTGTGTTTGATCACACTCAGTCTATACATGTCATTTCTATTATATTGGTCTCTGTAAGCAACAACAGAAACATATTGTACAGATTGTAAAATTAAGATGATATGTTACATGTTTAATTACAATAAAATATCCCATTAGGACATTTTAAATCTCTAAAATGGTTAAACTTTGCAAACAGGGTTCTGAATTGATCTAAGAACTTATTAAAATTAAAAGTTGCAGATGACTCACTAACATTTGCTGCTGGTTTATGAGAAAGTGAGAATATCATGACCTTTTATTAATTACTTAATTAATGATTTGACTATTAATGACTCACAAACTAGAGATATTTTTTCACAACGTGGCAATGCAAAGGTTTTTCTTATTAATGGCTTATAACTAAGTACATGATTTATCCACTATTAATAAAGCAATTTGTTGCAACTTATACATCTTTTACAAAGTGTGTCTTATTAGAAAGTGGTACTTTAAAAAATCATTAAAAAATAAAAATAAAAATATTGGACATTATATAGTCATGGAATTTTTTTAAACTCTCAATTATCAGTATTGGTTTTGGTGTCAAAAATCCAGTATGGGTCAGGCTCTACTGCATGCATGCAAAAATGTGTTCCCACACAAGCCTGCCTATGTGTTCTGTCTGACATTTATCCTCACTCGGCTTTATATTGTCCAAATCGATGTGACAAAGCAAAGAAAATGTGTATAATACATGTCCGTGTACCATGTAGCTGCATAATAAGCTTTGGCTGGTTTTGGTTCTACAGTATGTCACTACGCTGCTAGTTAGGTTTGTGTGTGAGTCTGCTCTGTTCGACTCTTTACCTTCCTGTTGTGTTCATGTGATTAAGGTGACAGAGAGCACGGTTTAAAAATGCCAGTCACATCGCTCTGGGGCACGCGCTAGTAAGTGTGCTACTGAGCAGTTGTTGCTATGCTACCACTGAAAAAAAACAGTAGGTGGGTGACACAAGTTGACGAGTTAAACTTCAGGAGGTGCATGTTTTTTTCGTCAAGGCATTTTAAGCCCGAATGCATTCACGCTGACAGGTTCTTTTAGAAAAATAGTGAATTTGGGAATTACTGTGTAACATTGGGAAGCAGGTAGAGCTGATGCAAGGTGTGGGTAAGTGGTTCTCAATCTGTTGTGGATATGATTAATGGGATAAGAAAAGAATGTTTCTATCATACAATTATTCATATAATGTTTATTTATTTTTATTACCAGAATCACACTTTTGTTCACGTGAAATACGGGATACTGGATAATTTCTTACACTCAAAGCACTAACTGATAGTTGATGAAACAAAATAGACTATCCTAATTACATCCATATACAGCAAAATTGCAACAGCAAATACGTTTTGCCAGAAAAGTAATGCTGGCTGAATTACGTTTTTGCTTAATATAATGACAAAATGTTGTTAATTAACATATTTGGCAAGTTACAAAAATGTTGATACTCTACATATTAGTGAAATATTCACAGACAACGTACCCAGTTCTCCTTTTTCTCCATCAAATATTCGATCTTGCAGGACAATATCCGCAAGTAGAAACTACAGCAATATTAAACTTTTTATGGTTATGTTTAGGCCACGGCAGCACTTGGTTAAGGGTAGGGAAAAATCTTGGTCTTGGTTTAATACAGAAAAAAGTCTGCAGTGACTTGAAGCATTTCATGTTTATTAACATTTAAGCCACAACACAGTCTTTCCCTAGCCTTAACTAAATTGCTTTTGTTGCCAAAGCTAACCATACGTGGGACTTGGGATGCGAATCCAAGTCTGTGGTGTCCTGCATCTTGTATTTTCCCCATTCACCCTGACATCTTCCCTGTGACTTCATATATATAGAAATGTAACACTTAGTTTATTCAAAAAACATTACCTATGAACATAATCCAGGCAGCGATTACGTTTGTCAACGCAATCTAATTGGGAAAACAATTGAATTGTATATGAATGTAATTTCTAGGAGACAGGAATGTCCCATGAAAAACATCAGCATCAGTCGTGTCATTAAACTCCCCAAAAAGGTGTACATTTACAATCAAGTGACAAAGACCTCTAGCAACTGTAAAATTAGGACTCTTGTCTGTCAGGCACACAGAAGAAAGATGTGGGACCTTGTTATTGAGGGACTAAGTCTGTAAAGGGTGGTTGGATGGATCGACAAAATGTCTGACTTTTCCTGTTTCTTACTAACAGTCAAACTTGGTCTCTTTTAACCATAACCACAATCTTTCCATAACCTCAAAACCAGAAAGTTATTGTTTGAATCATGACAACAAAGCCACAAGAGGCTGAAGTGCACCAATGCCCCATGATCTAAATAGGACTAAAAGCATTCATGTTTTCTTCCAGGTGAGTTTTAATTTCTCCATGAACTCTAAACACAAGATACATATATTGTGTGTTAGCAAGTTATGTAACAATACTGTCATGTCTCGCTTTTGGCTAGAAATGTATTTTAATCAGTGGTAATCTGTTGTAAGCATTAGCTATACTGACGTAAGCTGTTAGCCAGCTAGCTAGTGAGTGAAAAACATATTGTTCTGCCTAACCAACCGCTACAACCTAGGTTAAGTTGACTGCATGGCTAATGTTAGTTTACTGTAAAGTTAATCATGGTAACGGGGACACTTCAACCCTTATGAGTGGGAAGTTTTTTTCCAATAAAGAAGAATAAAAAAAACAACAACTTATGAGTGGGACATTTGGACACATGCAAAGGGAATAGGATAATTTTGTACATTTAATGATAGATATACACAACAGAATAAGCTCTTGGGATACATTTTGATTTGGGCAATTTAAGATAATATGGTTATTATTCATATTTACGATATAGAATATTTATCGGGACCCCCTGGAACCCGCTCAAGGACCCCTGGGAGTCCCCACACCCCACTTTGTGAACCAATGACTTAGACCAATCTAAATCACCCTAGAGGCCTGTCAGTTTATTGTTGTTTATTTAATATTCAGAGGGAAGTCCAACAATTGACTTTTCCATCCTAGAGGTGTAAGCCACGTTGGTGAAGAAGGAGGCCATGTAAGGTTTATAAGCTTAGTTTATTTATTTAATGAATAAAATACTTAAGTAACAGCAGCTATGAATCTGAATTATGCTGTCATGTTTCACAGAGGGCAGAATGAGACCTACACACTGTTGGGGAGAAATTCAAACCTGATCAGCTGTGCGTAGGTAAGGTGATATAAAGTATGACCCAAGCTATCCAAGCATAATGGAGCAGTGAGCCAAACTTGATTTCGTTGGCAGATGAAAGTGCTCAGAGAGAAAATGGGAATGTGTTGTTAGTCTTACCTCATGAATACTTCTATGCGAAACACAGTAATGATTGTACAACGTGCAGTGCATTAAAAAGACCCAATTTTAGCTCACTCTCTCAATATGTTATAGTTATGCTTCTCACTTTAAGTAGTGGATTTTCCCCTTCTCTTTTGATTTTTACTTTTAGATCCTTCCTTTTGTTTGCAATAATATACAATATCAGATTATTGCTGATTGGAGTAGAGTCATTTCATTTAAATGAATCATTCTTTCTCTCTCCTAAATCAAGTTTTCAGCTTTTCAGTATTGTGTCAGAGTTGTATCTATAGTTTCTGAGGGCATAATCAGGCACTTACACAACCTGATTAATTTCTCTGTATGCAATCTCTTGTAGACAAGATATTACATACATACATTACATATTATAAAGTCTGTTTAAGGACAATTCAGTTCCATATTGGTAATACCAGCCAGGCAGTAAGCTTAAGGCTTAAAAGACCCCTATCATCAGTATCTAAGTACATTTTGTTACAAAGACATTTCTTTGATAGAAAATGTTTCCACTCAGTTCGGCTTTTACGCATGCACCACTCAGTAGTTTCTGCCACAAGGTCTTTGGTTGCCATGCATCCTCATATTTGATTTAAGAGAAGATTAAGATATCTGAAATACATTATCTATTTACTGCTCCAGAATTTTTGCACCCATTGCAAGTAAAATATCAAGCAAGTATGTTTTATAATACCACTTTACCAATAATTTAAGCAAAAGTAAAAAACGAAGTGGAAGGGGAAAATCCATTACTTAAAGTGAGAAGCATAATTATAATATATTGAAAGAGTGACCTAAAATTGGGTCTTTTCAATGCACTGCACATGGTACAATCATTACTGTGTTTCGCATGAAAGTATTCATGAGGTAAGACTAACAACACATTCTATTTTCTCTCGGAGAACTTTCATCTGCCAACAAAATCAAGTTTGGCTCACTGCTCCAATATGCTTGGATAGCTTGGGTCATACTTTATATCACCTTACCTACGCACAACTGATCTGGTTTGAATTTCTCCCCAACAGTGTGTAGGTCTTATTCTGCCCTCTGTGAAACAAGACAGCATCGTTCAGAGTCATAGCTGCTGTTACTTAAGTATTTTATTCATTGAATAAATAAACAAAGCTTATTAATCTTACATGGCCTCCTCCTTCACAGACGTGGCTTACACCTTTAGGATGGAAAAGTCAAGTTTTGGACTTCCCTCTGAATATTAAACAAAGAAAAATGAGCTGACTGTCCTCAAGGATGATTTAGATTGGTCTAAGTCATTGGTTCACAAAGTTTGGTCTGGGGACCCCCAGGGGTCCTTGAGGGGGTTCCAGGGGGTCCCCGTAAAAATGAGAAGTAGTTCAATTTCACTAATATTCTATTCACTAGAAGCTGGCACAATGTATAAGAATGACTATTCTGATCAGAGGTTTCACTCTTTCCACGGTTATCTCTCCAACTACAGTACAGACACTTATGGAGTTCTCTACTAAATCATATCTAACAACTATCTCTTCAGTTAGGGGTCCCTGGGACAAAACTCTTATCAAAATAGGGGACCACAGTTTTTTACATATCAATTTGGGGGACCTTGACATGAAAAGGTTTGAGAACCAATTGTCTAAGTACCAATGGTTCAACTGTTAACTGAAGGACTGATTAAGAATAAGCATCACACTATAACTGCAATATTATATAAACAGCATTCAATTCTATATCACATATAAATATGAATAATAACCATACTAATTTAAATTGCCAAAATCAAAATGTATCCAAAGAGCTTATTCTGTTGTGTATATATTGTGTAAAGCTATCATTAAATGTACAAAATCATCCTATTCCCTTAGCAAGTGTCCAAATGTCCCACTCATAGGGTTTTTTTTTTTTTTTTTAATCTTTATGGGTAAAAAATCCCACTCATAAGGAGTGAAGTGTCCACTTGTTTCACAGATTAATAAAAAATAAAGAACTTAGAAAGATTGTCCTGCCAAAACCTTTTTTTCACCTGTTCTTATGTCATGAACAGGAGAGAAAACAGTTTAGATCGGACTTATAAGTTGGATCACCAGATTTTTTCCCCCCTGTTTGCCTCTCTGGGCTTCCTTAAAAAACAACTGGTTATTTGGCATGTTTGGTAATGAGAGAGGGTGTGGAAGGAAGTGCCTCTTGGTAACCCAATAAGATATCCACACACAGTTTAACATTTACAGCAGATTATGTGGTTAGTGAAGGGTGCAGATGTCTGAGGGTGTAGCCTGATTTCTACAGTCATTAACTCATAATATGTCATTATTTTTACATCTTACACAATCACTTTATGGATGCTCTCTGGAGTCATATCCTCTGGAGTCATATCCTCAACATATTGTGTAATAGGGAAAATGTGTGCACGGGCTCATGTGTGTATCCGTCTTTGTGTCTGAGAAAGAAGAGAGAGGAGGCCAGATACAGAGAAAGAGACAGATCAGATAGGAACTGGACAGACAGCGGAAGAACTGAGATGGAAGACTGATGTTATCGCTGCAGTGATGTTACACTGAGAAGATTAGAATTTGAATCCTGGCACAAGTCCACAGCTCTGAAATTAAGGGCACAGCCGCTATATTGGCAAAGGAAAATTATACAGTATATTGTGGGAAGAAGAGGAAGGAGAGATGTTTAATCTCAGACATTTTAAATAGGTCTTTCATTGGGGTTAATGATGCTCCACATCGTTCACAATAATGTATGGGAAAGTTGTTGATTATAAGTGGTTTTGTTAAAATTTAATCCCCCTTATATGAGCTGAGAAAGGAAAAAAAATGCATGCAGCCCCCCACAGGACTGCAGCAAATTGGATCTTATAATGTGAAGATCACCAGTAGTCTGGCTGCTCCATCTGCTCCCAGGGATGATTGACAGCACATGTAGGGGACCATGTGCAGTGATCCTCCAAAAAACAAGAAATCATATCCATTTTAAAGCAAAAATTATATTCAGAAGAGCAGCCAGCTGAAATGTCAACTCTCTTTCCATCTTTTTCAATTCTTTGCCTCAACTCTTTTCACATAAAACGTCTGTCACCTCAGTCAATTTTCACTCTCTGAAGTATATTATTTGGCACATTTTAGCCCGTAGAGATAAAAATTTGCCACACTAGATAATCTGCATCACTTGAACTAATTTTCAAATTATATTTCAAAGGATCAAGTTAAGACTTGGACATGTATTTATACAGTTAATCATTAAATGAAACTAGTGATGTTTCACCATTTTTGAGCCCCACGTAGACTTTTAACATTCACTCTACTTAACATAAACCCTTAACATTTACATACTGTGACCCTCCACAGTATCCCTTCATAATTAGTCTCTATACCACACTTCTGAACCACAAATCTATTTTTCATCCATTACATATATTATCAATCATTACTAAATGGATGATTAATCCTTAATGAAGCTTTCAGAGAGCAGAGAAAGTGCATCCTCTAGTTTTTACATGATTTGTTTAAAACAGTCACAATCACGATCCTATGTTACCTAAAACAGGAGAACATAACTGCAATCATGATTTCAATGAATGTTATTGAATGTGAAGAATGCAATGATTTTTGAATTTCTGATTAAAAATCAGTCGAATTTAACCTGAAACACCCTCCGTGTACAAAAATGTTATGTATATTATGTAAGTCACAAAATTTCAGGCTAAAAAATGGTGTTTAGGGTGTTTTTACTGCACTCTAATGGGTCAAATTTGACCTGAATAGTATGAAAGGGTTAAAGGGACATAAAGAAATTCTAAAAAAACTCTAAATAATTGTGTAGCCTGCACATCATTTTGTGACATACAACAGTGAGATTTAATTTTATTTTAAATGTACCAGTGGAGAACTGGTACAGTACAGGTAGCACAAATAATTTAGCAACCTTAGTGGGTATGTGTGGTATTTCATAGGCTTGAAACTAACAATTATCTGGTTGATTAATTGGGTTTGTCTATATAAATGTCAGAAAAAAATGGAAAAATGTCCATCACAAAGCCCAGAGTGAATTTTGTCCAAACAACAGCCCAAAACCTGAAATTCTCCATTTACTTTCATATATAACAAAGAAAAGCACCAAATTCTCACAATTGAGCAGCTGGAAGAAGAGAATATTTGTCTTTTTTGCCTGAAAAATGATTCAGCTAATGATTTATCGAATAACCTTTTGAGCCCTAATATAATCAAATAAAATAAAGTTCACCATGTCAGTGATTCACATACGCACTGTATGTCTCTGTGCCTTTTCTTTAGTTCACCAGTCCTGCAGTGTAAATGTGGTTCTGAGCTGTGCCCACTTCCTGAATAGAGAGAAGATGTTTTTTGGAGGAAAATGTGGATCCTCATCACACAGAATATTTGTTCACACAACAACATTAGGTGCTTCCAGATAAAGGGTGCGGGTGGCCTGAAGGCAGAGCACAGGCATCCAGTTAGGCAAATTCTCTCCCCACGAGAGATTCCAACTTGGCTCTCTGCATGCTGTTGCAGTGAAATTTATTCAACTCTATCTGCCAGTCTCCTGGCACTCTCTCCACACCGGCTGCAAATGGATTTGTATAGTAAAAATTTCAAAATTGAATTTCCGAGGCTCAGGGTCACCTTACATATTCAGCTTTGATGTGTTTGTGCATTTATCTGCTGTTGGGAAAGTACAGGTGGTGCACATATTTGCCACTAATTGACGTGTTAGAAAATACTAGTGTTTGCATATTGCATTTGCTTGTCCATAAATGCAGTTTTGTTTGGAGGTTTTGCTCTGTTTATGTCCCCTTCAGTCACCCAGTGAGGGTCTGACTATGTTGTTGCATAACGCTGTTTTTATTCAAAAGCTTGGTAATGACTTTCCTGCTCTTAGCCACAGATCTGGCATTTTCATCACTCATCTCATCAGCCCCTTTCGCATGTAGAAGTTGTTGGATTGTCATGTCAACATTTCCTGCAGCACTAGTTCGCACTATTATTTACTAACATTCACTCAGAACATTAAAATGCTAGAAAGCTGGGTCAGCGTCAAACTTACAGCAGGTGAATATGGCATGGTCAGGGGATATTTCCTGATTTAACAAGCTGAGCGCATCATTAAACAACAACTCCTGTAAAGGGTATCAAAGGAAATACTGCTTGTCTTAAATTCTGGCAAAATATGGCTGTATTTCTTGGCTGCATTTAGAGGAGGCTTTGAAATGGGCCAGGCCACGTTGACCTGACATATTCAGTCAAGAAACATGGATTTCAGTGGATCTGGTCCCTGAACAGGGGCACAGCAAGAGACTAATAAGAGTGTGAATTGGAGGCAGAAGAAGGAGAACAGGAGATGCTATAAAACTAATGTGTGTTATTAATTTCATTCTAGCTCTTAAGTTTTAAGGAAATGTATGAAAGAAATCCCAGTTTACTGGTCTTTAGCTCCAAACATACTACCAAGAGCGAGTCAAAGATTGAAATGTGTCACTTAGAGCTTTGAGATTTATTGGCTATGTACAGTAAAAGCATGATATACTTCCTTTTGTGTGCTTGACGTGGGAATCTGACTGAATAACGATTTCTTCACAGGGACCGGTATGCAGCAAAAATATTTTATGCTACCTGGCATGAAGCACAGGTGCCAGCTTGATGTAATTTCTTTAGAGGAAAGTGTAACTTCCATCATGACATTGACAATGACAGTTCTTCAGCTGCTCACACTAGAAGACCAGTGATAAATAATTTTGATTACATTCCAGACATCCAGAGGTCAGGAGTACGTGAAGCAATAAAAAGGCTGCATGTTTGGTTTTATAATGCCACATGAATTGCTCTTAGATCTAATAGTCTTAAAATTAAGAACTGTTTTCTTAAAGGGGACAGATCATGCACATTTCCACGTCTATATTTATATGCTGGGGCTCTACTGGAATATCTTTGCATGATTTACAGTTCAAAAAACTCCTTCTTAAGACAAATAAACTTCTTCTTATTTGTCTTATACTGACCCTTTATGCAGCCCTTCAGTTAAGTCTCTGTCTGAAACTGAACACTGGTTAGATTCTTGAAGCTGCGTCTCAACAGACTTCCAGCAGTTCTGGAAGCTACATAATCAGCAAACAGCAATAGTTGGATTTCACTTCTTTGTCTGGTTCTTTACACGAGTAGTCTATACGAGTAGGCAATGTGAAAAACCTGTGGAAAAACCTTTGCAGCAAATTCTACCAGACAGCCATTTGAGGGATGCACAAACAATCTGACATCATCATGAGGAGGAAGCAGAGGTAACTTTGCAAATGCATTCAGAAGAGGTGGAACCCTGGGCTTTTAACTTTCAGGGAGCTTTTTTATATAAAACTCAAGTTTTGCCCCTTGACCATGTTTAACATAGACATCCAACATCATATCAGTATAAAAATGACAGAAAATCACAAAAAGAATAATATGTTCCCTTTAAATAAAAGTATAGTATATCCCCTTTAAATCAGTCAGTTACCAGCCATACTTGAATCAGTCTCAGGCCTTTAGTGAGGAGACTGCTGGATCATCTTGTCCAGTATACAGTATGTACTGCAGCTCCTGTTCTCTCAAAACACAGAAAATTTGTGTAAGATTTCAGAGTAAAACTGCATCTTTGGAAAGGGCTCATGGGACTTCTTTTCTTCGTCACAAATGATAAGCTCATGCTCAGGCTAGTCAAGTAGGTCGCAACATTCCAGCTTACTGTCTGCATTTTCAGGGTTGGAAGAGCTGAAGGCAGCGTCTCTTTCTAGGCAATAGTGCAACAGGGAATTGTTCTCACACAGCAATTGCAGTGGAGCCGGCCAGAATGAACAAACAACACAGTCAAGAAGCACTACAGCAAAATTTATAATTGGCTGGATTCAGCCGGTGTGCCACAAGTTCAGACTTAACAAAGGGGAGCGTAAAAACATATTTGTGCAAATTATGTGTGAAAACACAGGAATTTTACATTCCATTCATTAGTTACAAAATAGCTGTGAAAATAGATTTACATGGTTTTTAAAAAAAGGTGATAAAAAATAATGTGACCAAAAAAAATAAATAAATGCAACACCAGGCTTTTAACGTATGCTATTTGTTGGTGTCACACTGCATAGAGAATTAATTTTAGAAATGAAAGAGGATGCATCCAGGATTATTTTCATGGGATCAGGGTGCATTTTATGACTAACAACTGTGGAGATACTGGAGTTATTATTCACATCTTCTGAATCCACAAAGTCAATCTTGTTTATTGTAAATGCAGCTGATTCTAGCTCTACATTTGCATGATATCACAGATTAGAGGCTTGGTTATGTAATTTTTTTTTTGCTTTAGGGAAGAGCTGTTCATGTTCAAAATACTGACTGTGCCATAGCCAAAAGAGAAAGTTACGTGAGTTCTCAAAAGAACTATTAATTCCTTAACATTTTCTCACATAACATACTGTGATAAATATGCTGAAGGCAACTCTTGGTTAAATTTAAATGTTTACACATACAAAAAAAGAGAGGTTTAAATTGGATTTGGGGCCACTATAACAAAATTAGGGAGTGTATCTCTTAGATAACCATTTATCAAAATTAACTATAGATACACAAATTCATGCATTAAGGGATTTTAAGGGATACATTTGAATAAAAATGCAGCGATAAACTGCATAATATTACAATATTAAAGCATGTGTCAGAAATTACTATACTGGACAGGATACTGGACATTTATTATATTAATTAAATTCTTAGATAAAGGAGTATGATTCTAAAACTCACTTGAGACTAAAAACTCATACTGATCTTGGACACAGTATGACAAAACAATCTCACCATAAGGTCCATTTATTAGATGTTCTGGCACTTTCAGCTGTATCACGTGTTCTGTCTCAGCAGATTAAGTTGTCATTAAATTGTAGATGTTCCAACATTATTTTTTTTCTGAGCATTTTAAGGACTTTTAATCCATGTTGGCTTAAAAGTTGAGATTGGATGTTCATTAAAGCTCATTTCTCTTTTAGCTCTGTGTTTTAAACAGCACACATTTCATTTTGTTTTTCATGCAGTTCTCCACCACTTCATGAGAGTTTTTAACCTCTCAATAAGAACCCATCCTTCTCTCCAACTCTTCAACATCTCTGTGTGAGTCATAATGACTCTTCAGCTGCGTTCATTCACCCATAGCCTGCCTTGTCGCACGCAGTAAACCTCTGGATCCTCCTCATTACGGACAACAGATCACAGCTCTCACAGAAACATACTTTGATGGCTCTGCCTGCAGACTGTTAAGATGTTTTGCCCAGATAAACACACCTGCCAGTCAAGTGTATTAGGTTATAAGCCTGTCATGGGTCTGTGGTATTACAGCCTTCCGAGACAAACAACAGCTTGTTTTCAGCACTTCCCATGTGCTGAAACAAAACACACGGTCTCCTGTGTTTAGTGACTCTGAGATCAACAGCAAAACTTATGTTTGTTTTGTTCAAGGTTTTCCTATTTGCTTGATCCCAGCAGCAGTCATACATCTCTCCTGATTGACTTGCATGTTTAACTGTTTGACTGGAAAGTTGCCAATGCTGTTGATGCCCATCCCCCTGTGGGTCTTGGCTTGGGTAAGAAGCAGGCAACAGAGCAAACGCTTTTGACGTTTCAGTTGAATGATTTGCAGGGTTACAGAGTCACAGTGATGGTTTGGCAGCAGTGTAATGAAGTCAGCTTGCATGCGTCAGAGAGTGATGTGAAAAGGGGCTGCATGGTTTCCTGAAAGTAAAAGGGAAACAAGTAGAAGGTGGAATGGAAAATTGGGCTTACAGTTAACAGTATGATTGTAAGCAGGATTTGTCTCATGTCTCATTCACAAACATGTGAAAAGTAGTTCAGTGTATTATGTTTTTTCAACTGGAAGCCATTTCTCACTGCACTAAGGTGAATTGTGCTTCCACTACACATTCACAGTAAGAGATTTTACTGCCTGCCTACAATTTTAAAGTCCTGCTTTGACCTTAACAGAGGGCAACATTTGAAACACTCACCATAATCAGCTTTTAGGTCACTTTCATACTTTTAATGCTGTCAACTGAAGTGTTTCTCATCTGCTGGATAGTTTTGTGATTGTCATCTTACATAGGGAATCAAATTCCTTGACTGACAACGAGTCATCCTGCACTTTATTGCACCATATTATTTTTATTCAACATCTTTGGTGTCACAAAGAGCTCACTAAGAAATAACTAATTTTTTATTATTCAAGTAATGGGACTCTCCATCTGTCATGAGCAGCAAACTTAAAAGATCAGAAAGAAAAAGTAATATAATATTACAGACACATAGCAGACCACATTTCAGTATTTTTTTAATGAGGAGCTGCTGAAAGTCCCTGCACTTGACATGCATATGTGTTTCCATGGTTACTACAGTTAATTATGTTGCATAAATACAGAGGCTACACTGCTGATACAGATCCTTTCTTGACAGTTCACGATCCCCAGATAGATTTAACCGTAGCTTAGTATTCAAAATTATTCTAAAATCATATTTCTGCTCTCACAAAATCCTGTGGTTGATCCATTTTATTCCACACCACAAACAAACTGCACTAATTTTAACTTAAAAACATTTATCGATTGTTTTGTGCTCACCAGAATTCGAATGACCACTCTCACACCAGCCTAAATGAAAATAAAAAACCAGACCAGAGTTAACAGCACCAAAACCACAGCTATGTTTAAAAGTGAATTTGTTGCACCTGTATAACCTTGACGTCCTTGATGTTTAGAATTCAGTTTCACACTGAAGCTCCTGTCCATTTAGCAGATGTCAGCCTCACCATTGTCTGAGCTGCTCAAATAAAATCCATTCAATTTTTCATCCTATTCTGTTCTTTGGTTAGAGAGCATCTCTCTCTCTCACTCTCTCTCTCTGCTAGATAAACATTAAGAGCAGAAAAGGAAACAAAACACTTTTTCATGCAGGAGTAAACAAGCCAAGTTTGCAGTGCAGTTTTGGTTCATAAGCCTAAAACATTAAAAAAAATAAGGAAAATAAAAATAGAGCTGAATGTGACCTGGTCTGGCAAAGAGATGCGGGCTACTTATTGCGCGTTGGGGGACCTCCAGGATGTGATAAAGGTCAGCAAGCTGCTGATGTGGTACAGAAACACGGCCAACTATGTGCCTTAACCACAGTTCCTGACCACAGTTGGCCACAGTACAGCAGGTATCATGAACAGCAGCAATCTGCCACCAGTTTGTATTTTCTCTGTGAGCTAACCAATATAGCACATGAAGGTATCAAATCCTATTAAATATGTTAATTGTACACTGAAAATATCCATTTTCTTCAATAACTAGATTTTAAAAAAACATGTTCACAAGCCTGTAGAAACGGGCCTCAGATCAGTAGATCATAAAATGCACGATATCCACATTCTCATCCCTCAATATATAGTGCTGATATATGCATTTATTTTGAATATTCACATGGAAGTGTATTTTTTTTCTCTATCACCTGTAAAAATGTCATGCTCCAGGCTGTTCCTTGGGGGAAAGCAGTGGAAAGAATATGATCCCCAGAGGCAATAAACATTTCTTGAGTGTGAGTTCCTGGGAACAGGAAGTCCTGAGGGAGTTCAATGATGTATGTTGAAACAGAATCTCTGTGATCAAGTGGATCTCAAAAAAGGAGTCGAATAAAGGAGTCAATTTGTCACCCTGGTTGGCTGTAAAGTACACTTTGAAATGTCATTATAAAGCTAATAGTAGTAGTTTCTAAGATAACAATGTGTTTAATTATTAAATTATACAAATACAAACTCAAACGCTAACCTTGCGCTTTTAATAGAAAGGTTAAAGACAACTGAACTGAACAGTCAGGTGGTTACATATGAGACAAACACACACCTGCTGGGAATTCAAGATTTATCCTGCTGTCTGCTCGACCTGCCAAACAGCTTCTCCCTGTGGCTCCACTCCTGCCACTCAATCACGAGCAGTAAATAATGTAAGTCCTCAGAGTTAATTAACTATATAACCATTTATTCTTAGCATCTCAATCCACGCAACAAGCAATTCAAAAGACAGACATGTTTGAAGTAATGCTGGGCTATTATACAGCAGTAATATTTGTAACAAAAAAATCCTTCTCTCTTTCATTCCTCTTTGGTTTTTTCTGTATAATTGGATGCCTATGTTCCTCCCACTGGTCGCCACTCCTCATCAGTGCGTCTGTTGTTCCAGTTAAGGGTCACCTCCCGTGGTGGCGGCCCTCTCCATGCTGTACCGACCTACGGCAAGAGATGCTCCTCCGGAGGTCTCATGTGACTAATAGCGCTTATTCTCTGTGTCGTGCCAGGCGCTAACACCAGGGGCTGAGTGAAAAGAGCACAAACAGATAAGCACAGCAGGTGGAAGAGAGGAGACGCAGAGAGACGAAGGGGCACATTTGACAGGGAGAGATACTGGTGCCCACAAGAGAGGAGAGCATGGACTGAATTATGAAGGACAGTGTGGGGGAGTGTTTGAGAGAGAAGCAGAGAAAGAGGATGAGCCTGTGAGAAACTCACAGTAAAGGATAATTATGCTTTATTACAACTTGGTCTTATTTACATAGTTTCGGCCATCAGTAATACTAACATATTACTCAGTAAGTTAATTGCTGACATGTGGGAATAAGACAACATAAAAAAATCAGAAAGCTTTTAAAGGAATAATTTTACATTTTGGGAAATACAATTATTTGCTTTCATTCCGAGAGAAAAGCACTCTCACATTTGTCCTTTAAGTATGGAGCCGAAGTCAGAAGTCACTTATCTTAGCTTAGCTTATAGACTGGAAGCAGGAACAGCTGGCCTGATTCACACCAAAGTTCAAAAATATGCAAGTTTCAGACCAAAAGCGCCAGAGCAAATAGTAGGTAGAGGTAGTGCACAGAGGTAAGAGCTGTACATAATCCAATAAAGCAGCTAACTAGGATTCTAAGGACTAGAAATCAGTATGTAAATATTTCTGAACTGGTGTGCCTTTGCTCTCTGATATTCTCTGATATATGTGAGATTTTTTAGTCAAGTCCTGGTGGCATCAGAGAGTAGAGTTAACATAACTTTGGGAATTCAGAGATGTACAAAATAACTTCTTCCGCGACTCCTCTCTGCAGTAAAATTGTTGCCACCATAATTTCTGCCTCACAGATTACTTGTAAAGAGGGCCTTGCTCTGCGCAATGTCAAACTTGCGCTTTAAGTGTGAAAACCCAGTCTCTGCTGGTTGCCTGGCAACCATCAGTACAGTGAATAAAAGCTTCCACGAAGCTTCCACGGCCTCTGTTGGCCAAGAAATTATTACTGCAAATAACTTCCTGTATCATATAAGAACTTTTTGTTTTCACGTTTTTGTGTTTGTGTTCAGGTTAAACAAAGCAAGCTTTAGAGGTGTTAGTGTGTGTTTTGACTTTTGGGCAGAGCCAGGCTCTGCAGATTGTAGTACTGATTGAAATACTAAAAAGAGACCATTCATTGATAAAAAGCGAAATGTCTTATGGTTGTGAGTCCATACCTTTTCAGAAAAAACATAGCATGATCAAAATTACATCTACTTCCAAGTAGGTCTGTGTGCGGACTTGCAGTATCTACATGACATGCCCACTTGGTTAGGTTTAGATGTGAGCAGTGAGATGGTAAGGGTTGGGGTTAGGGGTCGGGGGGTTGTCGTGTAACATGCTGCTATGGTGACAACAATGTGGGGGTGTGTTATGTAGTGAAGTGGACGTTTCATGTAGTAAAGCGGGTGTGTTGTGTAGGTCTGCAAGACTGCAGATAGACTCTTCTCTCTACTTCAGAAATATTTAACCTGCATTCATTCATTTTTGGGCACTAGGGGGCAAAAGGCTTCCAAAACAAGCTGACAGACACACAGCTATTGCTTTATGCAGTTGATGTTGCTAATGTGTTAGCAAATAGTACTATACATACAGCAGACACTGAGCTGCATTTTTATTCCATCAGACTTTTGTCTCTGGCTGCCTGATGAAGTCCAATAAAAACTCTCACCCTAACAAGCTCTGAAAAATGTCTGGGCCGCTTGCAGGATGTTCAAGTTTCTTCACCAGCTTGTTAAGCTTCACTAACTTTGTCTGGTTTGTTTGGTGCTTGGCAGGTACAATAGAGTTAGTTTATTTGATTTATTCATTTTTAGCTTAAAACAGCTTTCTGCTGCCTGGAACTGTTGGATATCAGTTCTTTGTGCTCACTATGTGTGGCCCTTTTTACATTAGTGTCAATTACAGTTAATTTAATTTTAATGGTGCTGTTGGAGCCATTTCTATTTTTTAAAGAAGGTAGCAACACAGATTTTTTTAGCCAGTAATTAATCCAGGTGGAGGACATTAAGAGTGATGGTTTTCAACTGTGAATAAACATAGAAAGAGTTACTTTGGAAATAGTTTCAGTCATTTTTAGTTGCATTTTACTTTTTAAGTTAAACTTTGTATTAGTTTTATATGAGTACATGAGTAACAGTGAGTAAGTCAACAAACAGAACATGTTAAATATGTTTAGCTTCTACATTAGAGGAAGTGGATCAAGCAGCCACAGGTGCTTTAATGAAGGGTAACACAAGAAATTCAGAGATTTATATACATTGCAGTCAATGAATGTGGTGACTGACTGTAAGCAAACAAACTGACTTATTAAAAAAAGCACATTGTAGTACATTTGGCAGAGGACTTTGGCTTGTTTCAGGTCCCCGCTGAGTTCAGAAACAAATTCTCATATTATCATCAAACTGGAGAGCAGTAAACTATTAATGTCAAAATATAAATGTTTTCACTGTCACTGGCATTTCTGGCAAAGACAGACAACAGTCTGTTTTTGCTTATAGTAGGTTGCCCATACTGCTCAGAAGGGAAAATATCCAGTGTCTGTCTCAGTTTTATCACTTGCTCTCCATTCCTGTCACGGTACACTCTCAACGGTACTTGAGTGTTATCAATCACGTGCTGTGAATTTCTGCAAAATTTTGAACAATGGGCGTGAGACTGGAGGTGAGAGAGGGTGCTGCTTGTGGAGAGAGAGCAATAGAGACAAAGGCAGTTTTTGTGAAGAATATTTTTTCAGATGAGCAGTTCATTTGTGTTATAAATCATATAATTACCACATGAGTGAAAATAATGGTTTGTTGACAGAGAGACTGCAACTGGGAAGATGGGGGACCAGAATAACGATTAATGAGAGAACATGGAGAACGGTTAAGAGAGTCTACTACACCGCTGCCTGTAATTAAATATCAAACACTCTCTGCATTACATTTAGTGGCTATTAATTATATGATCTCAGGCTTTTTACTTACTGTAGTAACTCCAAAATACATAACATAGAGAGTGCGAGTGAGAGTTTGAGTGATAGCAGAGTGATAGCAGAGTCTCTTGTTTACACTTGGAGCCATGGGAGGTACCCTGTATGACACCAAACACAGCACAGTAGGTGCTTCATCTGAAGTTAATCAGCATTTATTAAACCATCCATGACCTGATATCACATCAGTATAGTGAATATGTGTATACAGTTCAAAGACAGGCTTGGTTGAAAACAACACAAGTTGCACCTTTGTGCTGAGAGCTGATATATGTTAACTAATCAAAGATACAATTATTTGATGAAATACTGAACACATGTTCAACTCAAGGTCCACTTACTAGCTTTTCCAGAGCTTTTAACCATATTGCATGGTCTTCATCAGCAGGTAGAGTTTGCTCAATGATGCTTTACTTTTAAGACAACACACACAAGAAGTCCTAAAAGTGCTGTGGATGAAATCAAAACAGCCACTGAGCTTGTGCGTCAGCAGATGCATCTCTATAAAGACCTTGTTATACGGTTGAAAGATAGCTAGTAAATAGCTAGTAAGTGGGCTTTGAGTTGGAATTGTTGCTAACTAGCATCCCAATGGGAGATATCCATCATGTTCTGCCCTGTGGTGTCCGCTCTGTCACACTTGTGACTGCTACATCCTTTCCTGGGTGGCTGAACCACCTCGGCTGGCTCCTCTCAAAGTGGAGGAGCTGTTGCTCGACACTCAGGTCCTCTTGGTTCACTGAACTCCTCACCCTGTCATGAATTGTTAGCACTGAAAAATGTTTGTCCACTTGCTGTATCCTTTGATGTGGACATTTGCTATCAATCTCTATTTTATAATGACAAATTTGCTTCATACTTAATTTTCTTTTCAACAGCTGGTATCTACTTTGCTGTTTTAAAGTGGGGTTTCTTACCAATAAGTGAGAAATCAAAATATATTGTTTGCAACATACATGGAAAACCAAACAATAACAATTTTAGTAATTGCCTTAGAAATACCGCAGCACCTCAGAGTGTTGGTCTGTAAACCAAAAATAAAAGATATTTTAAAACTATTAGATCATTTATTGTTTTTTTCACACAGGGTTAGTTTTTTCAATTATTACACCTTAGTGTCAGAGCTGTTTTGAGGAACTGATATAATATAATAAGTCGTTCTCTTATCAGGGTATCCATAGCTGCACAACATGACTATAGTTCAGAAATGGACCTTATTATCACTGATCCATTGTTCCCAGTAGAGTACTTCTCGGTGATGATTAGTACATATTAATGAGGCCGGTTTCTGCAACAGATGCTCAGTAGATCATTTTGTGAAAGAGTTTGCTGCAAGTAGTGAATTTTGGAGGGTCTGAGCTCATCTCCTTGACAAAGATCTTGTTCTCAAGTGATGGTAAAAGGGATTGTATAGATTGCTAGTGAGCTATAGCAGCTGGGGTAATGTAGGTTTTGTATCCAAACATCATGGTAAAGCAAGAGCAGAATAACAAAAAAAGGCTTTCAGCCCTCATCTGTAATCATAGGCTGAAAGAATGAGATCTTAAATGAGGTTGCTGGCCTATTCTATCAGTGACAGGAAACATGCATGCAATCATCTTTACATGGAGAGTTCAGCTTTTTTAGGGTGATACAGATTCAGGAGCCAGATGTCCTTGCAGTTGACATGATATTTATTTACATACTACATATTTACAACAAAAACTGAATGAGGAAACAGGACAACATATTCAGCCCTATGAGTGCACCAGGTGTGTAGACCTCACTTCATGCCGCAGTCACGCTGTGTAGAATGGATGGGAAGGATCGGAAATATTCCCATGTTAAGGATTTGTGAGCTTTCACCTCATCTGACAACTCTGGAAGGTTATATGATAAATGTATTGGTCATATGAGGGTTTAAAATACTGTGCATTGACAAAATTACACTATATCCATTAACTCTGGGTTTAATTACATTTATTGACGGATTTTGGCTGACGTCCATGTCTGCTTGGTTTTGAGGCACTTCTGTATTATTAAATGGCAAGTCGCATATATTGAAGCTTTCAGAAAAATCCCAGTTTCCCAGTCGTAATTACCACTTGGAGGTAGATGTGAACGCTATTTACAAGTCGGAAACTTGTAATTACGGTAAGTCCATCATAACATGAACAGGGCATTATCGGAGGACCAGTGGGGATTGACGCTGTCCAAGGTGCTCAACTGTAGTCCTATTGAGACAAGCTCAGAAAAAGTTGTAACACAAGGTAATCAGAGCTCACATGCAGAGGCTCAAAGGGGAGCAGCATGTACACTTCTGAAATGTCAACTACACACAATATGTGTGGTCCTGCAATGTAATGCAAACTGGTTTAAATGAGGTAGCTGGTTGGCATTCTCTTATTAAGGTATCCATAGCTGCACAACATGACTATGGGTCAGAAATGGACCTTATTACCACTGATCTGTTGTTCCCAGTAGAGTACTTCTCTATGATGTTTAGTACATTTTAATGAGGCCAGTGCTGCAACAGATGCTCAGTAGATCATTTTGTGAAAGAGTTTGCTGCAGGTAGTGAATTTTGGAGGGTCTGAGCTCATCTCCTTGGCAAAGATCTTGTTCTCAAGTGATGGTAAAAGGGATTGCACAGATTGCTAGTGAGCTGCAGCAGCTGGGGTAATGTGGGTTTTGTATCCAAACATCATGGTAAAGAGAGAGCAGAATAACAAAAAAGGCTTTCAGCCCTTATCTGTAATCATAGGCTGAAAGAATGAGATCTTAAATGAGGTTGCTGGCCTATTCTATCTATGACAGCAAACATGCATCCAATCATCTTTACATGGAGATTCAGTAAAGGGTTTTTTTGAGGTGATACAGATTCAGGAGCCAGACATCCTTGCAGTTGACATGAGATTTATTTATATACTACATATTTACAACAAAAACTGAATGAAGAAACAAGACAACTTGCTCAGCCCTATGAGTGCACCAGGTGTGTAGACCTCACTTTATGCTGTGTTCACACTATGTAGAATGGATGAGAGGAAGAGAAGGAGGAGAAGGATCAGAAAGATTCCTATGTTAAGGATTTGTGAGCTTTCACATCATTTGACAACTGTGGAAGGTTGTATGATAAATGTATTGGTCATATGAGGGTTTAAAATACTGTGCATTGACAAAATTACACCATATCCATTAACTTTGGGTTTAATTACATTTAACGACAGACTTTGGCTGACATCCATGTCTACTTGGTTTTGAGGCACTTCCATATTATTAAATGGCAAGTCACATATATTGAAGCTTTCAGAAAAATCCCAGTTTCCCAGTCGTAATTACCACTTGGAGGTAGATGTGAACGCTATTCACAAGTCGGAAAACTTGTAATTACAGTAACTCCAATATAACATGAATGTGGCATTATCTGAGGACCTGTGGAGATTGACGCTGTCCAAGGTGCTCAACTGTAGTCTTATTGAGACAAGCTGAGAAAAAAGCCTCACATGCAGAGGCTCAAAGGAAAGCAGCATGTACACCTCTGAAATGTCAACTACGCACAATGATATGTGTGGTCCTGCAATGTAATGCAAAGTGGTTTTACATGAGGTCACTGGTTGGCTGGGGTAGCATTGAGGATGGGTCAACAGCCATAATGCAACTAAAACCAGACAGATGGATGAATGGGGACTGATTATGTTTCCTGTTGATGTTGTTTAACTAGGACCCCATTTCCACCTTTATTAAGATGCAATCTGTATGTGAAGATGATATCTGGATAATGACATTAGATCTTTTCATTTAAAACTGGCATTAATAAGTGTTCTTGTTATTTCAAGGCTGCTCAAATAATGATCAGATCTCAATGAAAAAATCGGGTAGGCGGAGCTGGCACACTTGTCAACAAACATGGCAAGCAATGTTGCAGTATTTTTCTCACAAATACGCCTGGCTGAGATCTGATCACAATGTGAGCCAGACCATTTCTTGATACAGTCTGGACAATCCAATCACATTTACACATTAATGTTAATACCAGGTCTAAATGTGTCTGAAACACCTAAGGCGTAAAATTAAGTTCAAACTAGCTGTTTCCAAAAACAATTGCCTCTGCTGAACAGTTCCAAAAAACAAAGAACCTGGCCAATTGGCATGCAAGGTTGGGCAGCTGATTCTCAGTAGAAGATTTGGCAACACCTGTGGTTACTGGTGGTTTTAATAATCCTGCTCCTGTTCTTTTTGAAATGACACATGTGTTGTCCAATGGAGTTAGAAAATACGGCCTGAGCAGCTACAGAAGAGCAACTCTTGTATCTCTTTAAAGCAAACCCTTCAACTGTGGGCTGAGAGGATTCATTGTGTCATTTTGTTTTTGCACAGACTAAAGAAGACAGTCAACAAAGTCATCTGACACCAGCTCTTGTCTTCCGCGTTACGTGAAATGCAGAAAGCTTGTGGAAAAATGAACTTTTCTAGTCGGCTAGTGTCTGAAATCATGCAGTTCCCCTGCTGATAACAACTCACCAAATGAAAAACTGCAAGAGTTGTGTGTCCGTACTCTGAGGTCTGGCAGTTCACAGAGGCCTGAAAGGAGTCATTCTTCTTCCCAGCTGGTTGTGTTCTCTCCAGCTGGAGAGTATTTCTGCTCCCTTAGCTGTTTCAACTAGCTCTCTGTTTTTCTCTGTATGTGTTGCTCTAAATTGGCAAGAAAACGCAGATAAGATTTAAACCACTTATCTGTTAAGCATTGACAAGCTTTAGAAAGCGATGTTACTACAACCTAGCCTCTGCTGCCAGAGTGAAAGGAGAGGAGGATGAAAAGGTTCTACCCTATGATCTTAATTGCCACCATATTCTGCAATGCAGTCCAAAATCAGATACCTTATCAAACTGGTCCATAGACTTGGTTAAACACAAGCTGACACTAATAATTGGGGGAAATCAAACAGCTAATTGTAAGGATACAATGTAAACTGGATGAGCCTCTGGGGGGGACATACAATGACAGTTGTTCAGTTAATGGTGCTGTAATGTGAGAAAGAGCCTAAAAGAGTAATTAGAAGTCACTCTCCAGGCTTCTCTCTAATGATATCTTTTGAATGTCCTGTGCCTCAAGCAGTGCATTTCAAACTTTTCTTGAAGTAGCCATGTTTTTGGCTTGTATGACTTGTTGTGAAGAAATACGCCTGTATTGGCATTTGTGTTTTTCCCACTAGATGCTCTGTCAGAAATTGACTTTCCATTCACTTTTGGGCCACATTTTTTGCTATACACTTTTTCGATCTTAGTTGTTTTTAACTATATCTTTAAACTGGATACAGGATTTTTGTCATCGGACATTGATTTTAAGTTGTTTTCAAGAACTGTTTGTAGCGGTGTCATAGCAGGAGAAACTGACTGAAATTCAGCTGCATTACACCTTGCCTACTGTTCTAGCATGATGGCTAAGCTAACTGACTCATATATGTCAACTATGCCCTGTGAGGAGTACTATTCCAGAAAGCAAACAAAAAGATGGCTGACCTTAAGGAGGATATTTGATGGCTTTCTGATGAACTGCAGAAGAAAGACTCTTTTGTCATGGCCAGGCTCCACATTATATCTTCTGCACCCCCGCACCACGAGCCGAGCTCCTAGGTCCTCTAACCAGGGTCTTCTAAGCGTCCCTCAGACACGTTTTAAGACTCGAGGAGATTGTGCATTCCAGTCGGCAGCACCTAAACTTTGGAATAGACTCTCTAAAAGTCTGAGGTCTGTGGACTCTGTGGAATCTTTTAAAAAGCAGTAAAAACCCATCTGTTCAGACAGCATGTGGTATTTTATGTTTTAACTTGTGTTTTATGCCTGTTTTTCCCCTGTGTTTTATCTGTTGTTTATCTTTGATTTATTTATTTATTGGTTTTTGTTTTGTTTGTGTGTGTGTGTGTGTGTGTGTGTGTGTGTGTGTGTGCCTGTGAAGTCACTGGTGTCTATGAAAGATGCTGTATAAATAAACTTTACTTACTTACGTACTTAGTTTTTTGTTCTTTTTCTTTTGTACTTCTTTTGTATTTTACAAAATCAAACAGTTCGCATTGATGCTTATCAAAGTATTTTGGGGCCTTTTATGCCTTTATTACAAAGTTGACAGTGGAGAGACAGTAGAGAGCGATAATAAGAAAAGTGAGGACAGAAAGAGATAGGGCACCCCAAGTTAGCACTGTTTTGATGTAACCCAACACAATAATACCAGATAATAATAGACATGCTAGAAATGATAAGAAACCAGCATCTAAAGTGAATAACTGCCACATTTTTGACATTTTAATAGCTCCCTGAGGTTGTATGGTGTGATTATTGTTGATTTATGTAACTAAACTGTGGCTGGAAAAGCAATATTACCAGAGAATAACAGTGTATATAACTTGTTTTAAAAGCTACATGATATGTCTGAAGGAGATGAAGAAGGGAGATTGAAAAAAATGTGACAGCAGAGAGTGGATAAGGATGATTAAGTTGGCTCAGCTAATCCACTTCCTCTATTTATTGGCCTCAACAAATTTATAAATGTTGAAGGCACACAAGCAGGGATGAGGAGAGAAATGGAGGGATAAAGGAGAGAAGTAGCAGTCTGGTGAATTTTGCAGGTAGAGACTCAGAAAAAGATCGACTGTACTGCAGAGAAAAGGGATGTTGCATTTATGAGCTCATTGTTTGCTGACATTGTTTTGCCAGCGTGCCATTGCATTTTGAATTACTTGGCAGACAAGGTGGCAGACAACTGAATGAATGGCATAGTTGAGAGGCAGTAATTGAAAGACATAGAGAGAAGGCTCTGGCAGAAGTTTTCATCTGTCAAGACGGGGGGAAAAGTTGCTGAAGGATTTACAAGATAGAGGAGAGAAAACGGAAGCTGGTAATTGCATGGCTTCTGGCCCCATGATATTATCTCTTCCTGACATGTGCGCATATTCTATTGATACATGCAGGGAACATGAGCATGAAGCCATTTCAGAGCCTTTATGTCTTTTCCTGCTTACTCCTGTTACATTTCTCTCTGTGTCTTACTGATGACAGATGCCAGATGACAACGATGAATGGAGAAGGAAGGAAGGAACATCATAGGACATTGCCCCTGATTATACCTAGATATTCCCCTAAAATTGGGAGTTTTGTCATACTTCTTACTTCATGTGTTACTTCCCTGATCCATCGTGAATGTGAGGGGAGTTGCAACGTTTAACCTTAAACTTCGGGACCCTCAGAAGGACAAGCATCTCATTAAATGCACTAATACCCTCCTCTCTGTGTGTCTCTCTGTCTCTCTGTCTTTGTCTCTCTCCTTCAGGCTCAGTGTCTCTCAGTGTATTCCTGGTGTCTGTTGCATTCATAGTATGTGCCGTTTGGCTGGTAGCTCTATGTGGCGTCTGCACCTGGTGTCAACGTAAACTGGTAAGTGACAGTGCCTATTTATCACATTTCAGTGAGCATTTTTCAAAATGGACATTTATTTAAGATGTTTTAGAGAAATTTGTCAAAGTAACTGCACTTATTGACCAACAGTAGTATCGGTTTATTTTAGATCTGCCGCTCAGACAGTTCATCATGTAACTTTAATGTTTCTGCTAAAAAAAAAAAAAAGGTTCTTCTTTTTGTTCCTACAGTTCGATGTTTGAGCTTCATGTACAGAATGATGTGTGTGCAGAGTATTTCTATGTGTCTTCATACATGTATGGAGAGGATCTTTGATTGTTTTATTACTGCATTAGCATTTGTTTAGGTTACATCCATCAAAATTTATTGTTTTTGTAAATCGATTAATACAAAAGTTTGAACCCCAGTTTCCTGTGTGTTTTCTATCCACAAATGTTTTTGTCAGTTTCTAATATATTAAAATGTTCAAGTTGGACACGATAATTCTTAATAACATCTCTATCATGTAATATTAACAATGAATGATTTAGTAATTTCAAATCTTTTTTGTCTCTTATATTTTATTTTGCTTTTGTGCTGATACTATACCTGAGTTTTAATATTAATACCAAAACCATACTTTTTCAATACCTAACCTTAAGAAGTGAATGATGTTTTCCTATGAAACTTTTTTGTTATTAAACCAAAACAGCTTACGTTGTTAAAACATAAGCAGTTGTACACTTTGGCCCAAAAAATAGTTTAAAATTGACAATATTTTAGTTTAAATATCAAACTATCGGATCAAAGAATAGTAAATGAGACTACAAATCTGACTTGACATAAAATGCCAGCTTTCAAAATTTTTATTCATACTCGGCAGTGCTGACACATTTCGGTCAGTACTAAAAAAGTATTGAGGTTCGATTACCAGCCCTGTAACTGAGGACAGGTGGCTCTCATGAAATCACATCTTTCTTACATTTCATAGCCTATAATATTCTTTTCTAACATGTTTCTGAACAACTCTTGAAGACTGAAGATTAACTGCAGCTGTTGGTGTGGGCAGTTGTGTTTTCTTTTGATGATTCTGTGCCCTTGAACTGAATGTATACAGTGATTGCTTGCTTTGTGCTCTAGCTGTTGAGTACTGCTTTGCTTTGGGAGGCACAGGAGCCAGAGAGAGGCTGTATGTTTGGCCATGACAGCAAACATGATCAGAAACCTTAGTGCACTCTGTAAACATTGCTTTGTGCGCTCTGAGCTTTGTGCATCATGGCTGCTTGCCTCCAGCCTCTGGCGCCATGCTAATGATTCATATGCTAATGAGCATCACTCTGAGCCATTGGCTGCTGCTAGAGTAACTGTAATTCTTCCTATACATTTTGATCCGCTGGCATTTCCTTCACTCTGTCCTGCTTTCCTCCTCTCACTGTCTCATTTTTGGCCTGCTTTCTCATCTCTGTCTGTGTCTCTGTTTGTTGAGTAGTCACTCTAGCACACCAGTTGATAAAACATACACAAGCTGAGATTTAACTGGGCTATTCAGAGGACAAACAGCCAAACAAAATTACATAATTTTTTAGAGTAACATTCGCAATCTCTTACTTGACTTATAAAGTATCGTAAGTGCTACTTAAAACTGTATTTAGCTTGTGCTATCATTGCTGTGGAGTAACAAAACCCACTGAACCTGACAAACAAACACATTGCTTGTCTTTGTTTACCCTCATGTTATCTATGTCTCTGTCTTTGTTTTTGTGTCACCCACCTTCTCCTTTTATACCAAAAATGGTCTGGTTTGTGTTCATCCTTTTGTCACTTTATCTCCACGTCCTTGTCAGAATGTCACTGTTTTTTTTTTCAAAGGATCATCCTTCTCTCCTTTCATCGTCCTCTGCTGCTACTGTACTTTCCCCGTCTCTTTTTTAATCTTACCTTCTTGTTTTGCGTGTCACACTTTTAAAGGTTAAACACCTGCGAGTAAAAAATAGACGCTGTTTTCCCTAATGTGAGAATATGAAAAGGTCATCAACAGGGCAGCAACTACTTCTTTTCATGATCAATTATTCTGCTGATTATTTTTCTTGATTAATCAGTTAATTGTTTTTGGCTATAAAAGGCCAGGAAAATATGAAAAGTTTCCATCACAGTCTCCCATAGCCCAAGGTTTGGGTTTGTTTTGAACAACAAACAGCCCAAAATACAAAGATTTACTATCATATAATACATTGAAAAGCAGCAAATTGTTATGCTTGAGATGCTGGAACAAGCAAATGTTTTTGAAAGCATTTTGAAAAATAACTCAAACAGTTAATCAACAATTACAGTAGCTGCCACTTTGTTTCAGTCCTAGTTAATAAGAGTGTTTCCATCCACCTGTTTTTATGCACAGAGTGGAAACATAAAAAGTTGAAATATCACATAAAGGTTTTTATGCTTGGCAGAGGTAGAAAAGTTGATGCATTGATAAAAACAAAATGCAACACAGTCCAGACTTGACAAATAAATCATGACATACATGAAGTATTAAACAGCTCTCAAGTTTCTGCTCCAGTGAAGAGATGAAAACATCAGATCTGTGTGGAGCGATGAGAAGACAAGACATGAAACAAACATAAATGTCATATTTCCATCATGTTTTCTACATTTTGCAGATTTTCTGGAAAAGAGTTTACTACATTTGGATGGAAACATGACCAGTAAAGACTAAAAGTGGAAATTACAAATTACTTGCTGACTTGAATCATTTTGCTTAGTTCAAAGATTCATAGTCAGTGAAAAATCTTTTTTTTTTCTAATCTGAGCAATGACATCATTCAAATGCACTTCATTTAAGTAGTTTGTTCAGTCTGTTGCTGGTTCAATACTGTAGGTCACAAATTCTACTGATGCATGAAAAAATGAGTGTTACATTTCTGACCATTAAAGAAAATCAGAGAGATGCGGACGGAAGAATTTGCTCCAGGAGAGATGAAGATGTCTGGAGCTGGTCTCATGTCATTGGTTGTTTTATGGGAGTGGAAGGGGAGGAGAGGAGGAGGAGACGGGAAGTGAGAGGCAGAGGCAGAAACAACCATAGAGGCATATAGACAGACAAGAGGAGAAGGTGCTGCTAGTTATTGTGATGTTGAACATCCAGATGTGTGACAAATATGATGACAGTGGGACTTAGAAGGACGCTCCAAGGGGAAGCAGGGCCAGACTGCATCGAGCAGGGAATCCCCTTTGTCCCTCCCACATCCCCAGTTCATCTCATGTGGCATCCTTAACTTTCTCTGCCTGACATTCGCACCATCATTATTCTGGATTCTGCTTCAGACCCCCTCTACCTTGTCCCTTTGTGTTTCTCCCTTGCCCCTCTACTCCGTTGTGGTACCCAGTTGCTCCTGTTTCTCGCCGTCCTCTTGGTCTTCCCTTCTGTTTCTCACATCCTCCCACACTCTCTCAACATTGTACCTTCTCCACCCTCCTCCAGCCTCCTGAAGATTTTATGATTCTGTTTAATCATAGATGAGCTGCACTTGATAGCATATTCTTGACTGCTAGAAATCTATCCTTCCCCGAATCTAATATTATTCTGTCCTGTGCATATATGCTGTGCAGTGTGTTTACAGTGTAGTGGCTGAATGTAGGCACAGACAGGTCAGGTCCCAAGTTTCAGTCTGTATTGAAAATATTTGTATCGAGCTGGACAAATGAGATGTGACATGATAAATAATAGAGTGTACTGTGGATGCATTAGAGATAGGTACAGTAGAATACATAAAGAGCCCACCTGTCTACAGGACACTGAAAACTATATTCAGATAAACATTCAGCACCGTGC
>NC_089517.1:17771856-17856856 GCF_963924715.1 Thunnus thynnus
GTAGGTTTGAACATGAAACAGATATGCTGTACCATGGATGATGTGGCTGCACACTAGCTAGTGCACTAAATGCAGCAGTTAAATCCCCTAAACTGCAAGAAAAGCATGAGTAGTAACAGGCTCCACATCACAGTGTTTTGGGACTGTTAAAATAACTCCATTATGGAATTGGAGGCCACTTGTAAACTCCATTGAAAGCTAACAGCAGAACATAAATCACATGTAACCACGTTTTTTTTATTCTTCTGCTTGTGACATTTAATTTCACATAATGATTTTATGGCAGATTGCATTGTTTAATTTAGCGTCACCAACTTCTACTGTTTTCTTTCCACAATTTTTCAAGTCTGCCTTGAAACAATAGTCAGGGGTGCCCACATGAACACTGAAACTGGTTTTCCTCATTGTGATCATTCTTCCTGTCCATATATTCCTGTTCATATTAGAAGATTCCCTTCAAATGTGCTTAAAATGTAAGTAATGGGGGACAAAATCTACAGCCCCATGAGGCTTCAGCCATCTGAGTTGGTCAAATAAAGTGGATATCCTCCACAGTTACAGTCTTTTTAGCACAAAAAGTCTCTCTTGTGTCGCTGGACATTGTTTTTCTGTTTAGCTGCAGTGGCAGTACAGTAACAACATGAGGGAATTAGGCATCAAAAAGACAGTGGATTTGAGAGATAATGAATTGATTTGATTAATTTGAATGACTGAAGCCTCATATTAGCTTCAAGTAAACTTTTAAATAAATATTTGGACAGAAAGAGGACTGTGGATTTTGTCCCCAATCATTTAAATTGAAAGTGCATTATGAAGGTATCACTTAATGGCCAGTATGAACAGGAGGAATGATTACAACAAGAAAAATGTGTCAGTGTTCATTTGGGCACCTGAATACTGTTTTAGGACAAACAGACAAAAATTGTGAACCTATCCTTTAAGGTGCTATCAGTAGTTGTTGCTGAAAACTTTCAGTTTTAAGAAAGAGGAAACAAGTTAAATTATCACTTCAAAGAATAACATTTAGTTTTAGGACATCACTACATCTCAATTATAATCAGTAGAAGAGGGTTAAGGGTGAAGGGAAGAATTGGGAATCATCATGTGTTTTTTTTTCAATAACCAATTGTGCACAACTTTTCTGTAAAAATTAAACTGCCAAGATCTAATTTCAGTTTGATTCTGCTTGATAGAAAAAAAAAGATGCTGAACAAAAGAAAGTTCTTACCAGCTGTGATTTGTTGTCCAGGCACACTGTGAACTGGTAAAGCTTTAAGAGTGTGACATGATATGATATTTCTTAAAGATGTCTGAAGTGGAAAGTACTGTATATTTTGTCAAAATAAAATACACAGTGTGTAATTAAAGCTCAGGCAAGTTAACGAGGTAGGTAATTATGTACAGCAACAGATGGTTATGTACCTGCATCTCAAAATGGGCTCAAATCCAAAATGTTTGTTTTCTTGATTATGGCTAAAAAAAATTTGTTTAACATCAGGTTGAGAAATGAATAGAGGTTTGGTTATTTTATGGCATACGTGCTCGTCATGTCCTTGCTGTGAGGTTACAATGAAAAAAACATTATGTAAGAGTCGAGGGTCTGTGTGACTCAGCTGGAAAGAGCACAGTGTTATCACCCTCAAGAATTCAATGAATATAGAGTTCAATAAAATGTAGGGGTCAAAAAATGAAAGTACTGTAGATTGTTCTGCTGAAAGTACTGTCCATTAAGTAGTGAAATTGTGCAGAAAGTAAGGAAAGTAAGCCATATAAATTATTACAGTAGACATTTATGTATTTATGTTGCCTATTTAGAAATCTCTCAACCTGCAAATGATCCAACTTCTCCCAAAAAGAGCTCTTGATAGACCTGTATTCACTTCAAGAAGAAACAGTTTGGGACTCAGATTTATAAAGATGTGCTGTCCGTGTGCAGTTTTGATGGTGTTGTCCAGGACTTGATAAACCATGCTACGGCAGCTCCTATTTGTCTTTTTTAATGGGAATGTATCTCTTTCGGTAGAGCTTGGGTTGGTAATTCCCCAGCTCCACATGTCGAAGCGTCCGTGAGCAATACTCAGTCTTCAATTGCTCCTAATCTGAAACTAATGTGGATACAATTCATTTTGCCAAATTAATCTAATGTAGTGCAATGATAAAAAGGTGTCTTAATGTTCTGTTTGATAAATATTTAGTTTCATATCTTCCCATTTAATATTCTGGTATGTATTCAGAATTCTGTGTAGATATTTATCACAGTACCTTAAAGTGCCTGATTCATTGTGTGTCTAATGTACAGGTTACTCAGTGCATTGTGCAGTAAGAATGCGCATTTCCATTGTGTGTGAATGCGAGTGTGTTTTTGCATCTCATTGAAGTTAAGTGGTCCCTCATCGTGTTTTGATGCTCAGAAGCAGGTTGTAGTCCTGGCATCAAACCAATTCCTTGCTCTTCCCTCATTTATCATATTTTACAACACGTTTGGATCCTGATACTGTTCTAAAGCCTCTATAATGAGCACTTCACTCGCAAAAATGCTTTTGTAAACAGTGATCAAGACACTGGCTCTAAGATCCGTCTCCCCCCATCACTCTCTGTCTCTGTCTCTGCCTTGTCTGTTCGCAGGGAAAGAGGAATAAGCCTGGGGTGGAGGCTGCCAGCTCTCCAGATTCTGTGCGAGGTCGAGGGGAAAATAAAGCCATCAAGTAGGTGTCAGAGAGGGTGTAGATGGAGTCATATGGAAATGATCTATGGTGTGGTGATAGTCTTGCATTTTAATAGCCATTTCTGATTGGAAAGCTAATCGCGTAGCTCCCTGCACAGTCTGAAATGTCCACCCAAGGATGATGCCCTCAAGACAACATGTGTCATATTTCTCATTTATCAAACACAATGTGATAAATTGAATTTTATAATCTCTCCTATAGTAAAGAAAATATTCATTTTCAATTTGTATAAATCAATTGGAGGATTATACATTATTATTGGTAGGAAGGCTTTACCAGATTCAACTAAAAGTGAAATTTAAGAAACAAAATGACTTCAAATATTTCTTGATTGAAGTCTAATCAAATGAAAGTTTGATTAGTTTGGAATATGCAACCATGAACTGCAAAATACAAAGAGGAAAAGAGTCACACACCATTAAAATAACACTGAAAGCACATGCAGTTTATCTACAATTGTATGTCAAAACAAGAAATTTTACTTTACTTGGGGGACCTTGTTTGTCTGTTGTGGTTTGCAAGATTGATAACACTTTAGCTTAAGTTGCCCTATTTATCATTTATGAGCACCATATAAACTCTTGTATAATAATGAAGTTGTTAGTAGATATAAGTATTTATTAATGTATTGTCTACAACTATAACTTCTCTTGTGTGGACACAAACAGATAATGGATGGCAACATCATAAAACGCAGTTTTAATATTATAAAATATATCTTCATAGGAGACATAAACTATTTATTAAGTGTTTATATGATATGGGTGACTTAAAGTGAAGTGTTACCACAATATCAAATATTAGAGGTGCTGCGGGGGAGACACTGACCCACAAATAATCTACTTCACTTTTAATAGTTTTGAATGTTTCTTATCTCTCATTTAGTACTATTTTACTCATTGTGTTTCAAGTTTTATTCACTCAGTTGTTATCCAGTGTATTTCTCTCATTTTTCTAATAACCAATTGTGTTTGTGTTATACTGACTTTTCTACTTCCTCTGTTTTATTTCTTCATCCCTGACAGAGTGGTAATCCGTGCAGGTCAATTCTTATTCCTTCATTCCTGGTGTTTTATTACACACCAATATATATGATATATTGCTATCGGTTTTTGGACATGCAAATTACAAAAGGCTTATCTTAAAAAAACCATTCACCTGTGAAATTGTGTGATAAATGTAATGTTACACACACATCATTTTTTATGAACAAATTTATTCAGTGCACAGTAGAAGAATATAGAATATAACTTATATATAGGCACTGACATTATCACATTCCTCTTGTTTATTAATAATCTCTCCCTGACCTTTAGATTTATGAGATAGTATTCTAACTTCTTATTATGTTTTGTCTTTGCCCTGTTTCTCAACACTTCTCTGTCATGTTCCTCCTTTATAACTGTCTAAAAGTTTTGCTTTTTACCTGTCTCACCTCTCTCTCTCTCTTTCTCTCTCTCTGGCCACAGTGATCTAGACAGAGACTTTTGGAATAACAATGACAGCAGCAATGTGCAACAGAGGTGGAGCTCCTACCCACCCAAGGAGTTCCTCTTAAACATGTCTCCTTATGCTCCGTACGGAGACCCTCGCCTCACGCCCAAGTGAGTCTCATTCATGGCTGGTAAGGGACCACTCTATCTGGGCAGGGCTGTAATGAATAGGGGCTTGAACGCACCTTGGAAAACTCCTTCAAAGCTATATGACTGGCTGAAATAGAAAAAAAAAAGATTTTAGTGCTGTATTGGCTTGCAGAACACCCCAAATTGGTGATTTTAACAATTTTCAGTGGTTTGGTTATTTGTGGGCATAAAGCCTAAAGGGGGGCAGAAAGCCTGATTTTGTAATGCTGTCTGGCGCATATCTTTTAACAGAAGTCTCCTCTCATCCCTGGTAATCCTCATGTTTTTGCATTCAGGCATGTCCACAGTGAGGTGGTGTTTAGTATGCACTGCTGGCCATGCAGCACCTGATAGAGATGTGCAGCACCATCCCTCAATATTGCTATGATTCCTCGGACTGCCCTAACATTGACAGAAATTACGACTGTTTTCCAAATGATCCCACTTAGATAGAAAGACAGTGTCTCTGCCTGCCAACAGCCTTAATAATCAAATTGAAATATCCAACAGCAAAACAGAAAACAGGCTCTTAATTGTTATAAAAATCCAGACGGATTCATATATATGTTTGAGACTGAAACATCAAATCTGGAAAATTTAATTTTGCTTTGGCACAGCGCACAAGGTGTACAAGTAAAAGGTTTGATCGCCCCTTCCCTACAGCCCTGCTAGCCTCATCAGACCCTCTTTACCTCTCACCTGCAGCCCATGGAGTGTTACCATGGAGACGGACAACCCTCACAGAGCAGATCTCACTGTTTCACCTGAACCCTTTCCCTTCCCTACAACCCAGCTGCTCAACTCCTACTACTCTAATCTGCATCTCAGACTTCCAGCCTTACTTTAAATGTATTCTTACCTAAGCCATTAGTGTTTCCACAGAGGGTTGACTGTTGTTGATTTACATATATTTTAAACCTTTCAATAGGGGGGTTTAAATGGGGTGGTTTCTATTTAACCTTTTTCGCTGTTGTGTTGTTTTGTTGTTTTTTGTTTTGTTTTTTTGTCTGTGTTAAGTCGTTATGTGTTTTTACCCCTCTCACCTCTTTCTCCTGTCGCTCTGTGTTTCTGCACATTTGTTGTCACAACTCAGACTATCGCTCCTAGTACTGTAAGTGCTTTAAAGTTGCCTGATAGCCCTCCTGAGTCTGCTCCACTGAGCCCTGTTCAAAAATAGTGACACTGTATCCATCTTGTACTCTAAAGCAATTAGGCGTTTAGGTGGTAAAACGTTTGTTTCATATTCACTTTCACTGTGTCATTTAGATGCATCTCATATGCCACCGAGGCATTAAGTGAACCTGTTCATTCTTATACTCTCTAATAACAACTCACTTGACTCTTTCAGAACCACAGGGTGATCAATTACTCCTGTATCTGTGCAGCGATGTCGAAATTATTGTAAAATCAGTGAGCAGCTGTGATTCCAGCCATTGTTGCGATTGCATTGCATTATGTTATTGGCATCATTATTCAGAGCCAAGTGGCATTTTAATAGGCTGATGATGCAGGATGCACTTTGGAAAAATATGTGAGTGTAGTCAGGACATTATAACAACACATTAGCTTTATTTCACTGTTCAGTAAAAGCTCATTCATGATACCCTCAGCCTGCATTTAATGTCTAAGTGTTGTTGAAGACGTAGTCCCGGTGTGCAGCTGTGTGTTGTGTGGTCTTGTCCTCACTCAGTGGAAGGTCCTTGTGCTGAAGTCGACGTTCTGTCTGTACTCGTCTCTGTGAGGTCTAAGTCGAGGTCAACTGGGGTGGGCGAGGCGGGTTGAGAAGAAATAACGGAGAATGTGTATTAAAACAGTGTCTTTGCTCTCAGTAAGTATGTGCACATTATGGGATTTCACTGTGGAAACATTTTATACAAACTCATTAGATATCAGCGTGTTTGTTTTCATCACGAGCTGCAGGTGAGTCGCTGTGAGATTATGGAGACAGATAACTATTAGTGTTCTGTTATCATCACCTGCATCTGCGATCTGAAAATCTGAAGGTGACGCATCAGCATCATTACTTGGCCATTACGCCAGACTCACAGAGCCAGCAGATTGGTCATTGCTGCCACCCTGTGTGGAGTGAAATGGGGCAGACATCTCAAAATTACAGAAATGATGTGGCCAATTTCTCACATCAAATATTTCCAAAAACAGATTGTAGTGGTTTTTTGTAGCTGCAATAACAAAATATCCCCATAGGTGATGTATTCAAACTCCTCACTTTGCCAGTATTTTGCACTGTCTGAGTGAAATGAGCATTACAAGTCATTTCAATAAATGGTTTACAGTGAGTACAGTAATCCACTCACCATCGATTTTGTGCACTTTTGAACAAAACTATTGAATTTTCAGACAGGTTTTTACAGAATAAACCGTATTCTCCAAATTACTCAAAGTGTTACACAGTGAATCCAAGCCCGAACCTCTTCAGTGCTTATTTACTGACTGTCTGGCTGACCAGCAACTGCTCTTCCGAGTTTTTGTTGTGTACTGGACACTTGGTGGCTGAAGCGAGAGCCCACAGAGTGTCTTTAGTTTGACTAACCTCACTGATAATACTTTTTGCTCTCCGGCTCTGTACGTCTGTCCGTCTCTCGTCTGTCCGTCTCTCTCTCTTCTTTGTATCCTCTCTTGGTCCTTCCTCTGTCTGTCCGTGTTTCTTTGTCTCTGATCTACCACCCCACCGTTCCTCCCAGTGGGGCCGTGGATAAGGGTGGGCAGGGCGGTGCTGGACCCTCACCGGGGGCCAGCGACAGCGGGGTTGGTGCTTGCTCTGGGACTGGGGCGGGGCCCAGTCGCAGTGACAGCGTTCGAAGCATGGTGACGGGGGGCAGCAAGGCTGGCCGGTGGCAGACGGTCCAGAGCCACATGCATGCCGGAGGCCTGCGGTTTAGCAAGTGAGTGGCGCATGGTGACAGGGGGCACGCATGAGGGGGAACAATGGGAACAACTGCAGCATGGTGTGGATATCAAGCAAGAGTGTGAGTTTGTAAAGGCACAATGAATGATATTGTTGCATGTACACTCAAACTTTGACATTACCAGAAGTTATTTTTGACGTGCAGCGTGCAGACGAAGAAAATGTAAGGAAAACCCGAAGAAGAAGCCAGCTATACCTACTTACCTACCTACCTGTGATGCATGAGTAACTGTTGTTGGTTGAAGTCTGACTGCAAAGAGCATCGTCACAAATAAACAAATATAATTTTTCTGTCAGCTGCCAACCTTCTACCAGCTGATGTCAGGACAGTCTCAGACAAAGTGAATCCACACTGCTCCTCCGCAGGCTCCAATTTACTGAGGGCTGTGACAGTTTCAAGACTTTCAAATGAAACAGATGCTCACAGAAAATCTTCAAAAATAGCTTGTCTCTTCATTGGAAGTAACAGCTTTTTTTAACTCAGAGTGGGTTGTTGTATAAACAGCAGGAGAGCAGTTTTATTAGGCCAATCTTACAAATCAAAACCTTTCTTGCAGCATGGCTGAGTGCAGCTTGATTTTAACCAAATTTCGCTGTGTATCAGCCTCTGCAAACAGCTGAGAAGGTGCGTTGTTTGAGATTAGGCTTGTAGAAGAACCAATCAAACTGCTAATAGCAGTCAAATATATTTCCCATGGTTACTGTTAAAGCCAGCTGATATTCAGCATGACAAGCTAAAAGTGTAAACAACAGTGACTGATAATTAACATCTTGTGACATAACCAAAGAAAAAATGAATCACCAAGATTTGTAGGTAAACACAAATGTTACCATATTCCAGGTTGTTTAAAGTTTAATTAGGTGATATTTTTACTGATTAACTAAATGACTCCTTGTAATTTGAGTTGCTGTTTGTCTGTTCTGCTTCCCCAGCACACAAATCACACAAGCTTGTAGTAACACTATCTTCAGAGGATATAAACAAGTGGCTGAAGACAAACATGTAGCATACTAACGACATCCATAGGTTGGTATCATCACTCTCTGATCTCCAACTGTTGAGCATTAAATGTATGATTAGTAGGATTGACAAGGTCAGAGCCCCTGCATCATACGAGTCAGATGTGGAAATGTGACTACAACAAAGTCTTGGTTGGTGAAAGCAGCCTGTTTTTGGAGAATACCAGTAGTGCGTGGAGGAGACCAATGAATAATAAATGTAAGTTCTCTGTATGTTAATTGTAGCCCAGATACTCAAACAGCATTTTGTACTGTATTGCCTTAAGAATTCACTCAGTAGATCAAGACCAAAATATAACTTGTTAGATTTTTGATCCAACTTAGCTTGTGGATGTACAGTAGTGGCTCCACAATAAAAGTAATTAATTCAACTCACTTTGTATTTCTAATAATGTGTGTCCTTGTTATGATACAGTAGATTGATTAGAAACTAGTGAGCGAAAATTTGACTTCCAAAGTGATATCTGCTTCTTGATTGGGCCTTAGACATTTTAAATTACATCCTCAAATGCTGCATGAATCACTGGATCTATTAGACTGATTTCATAATGTGAATCTGATAATTAAAGACAGAGAATCAGACTCACAATGTATTATTTGAGAATATAGACTTGAACTTGAATATTACTCAGTTGCATTATTTTCCACTGCTGTCACTCCTCTGTTTTGCTCCCTTTTTTACTCTGCCCTCCAGACCTACCTGTATTTCCATTTCTCCTCTAGAACTAGTTTCTATTTTGGGGCATTTAGCTCTCGCCCTCTCTCCTCCCCCTTCTCTCTGCTTTCACTCCTCACTGTTCATATTTTTTTTTTCTCGCTCTGTCTCCATCTCCTTGTTTTTCACCCTCTTCAATTTTCCTTAATTACAAAATCATTCAAGGTTTAAAGTCATCTTAATTGACTTTCAAGCAAGAAGAAATGTGAAAATAACCCTCTGAGTCAGTAATAGGATACAGCAGATAAAGAGGGCTCTCACGCAGAGCATATGAATGAGTGGTGCTGGTGCTGTACAGAAGACAATAACGATGTACAGTACCTGAAAGCACAAGTAGATGCAACAATCGAGGAACTCACTGCAAGGAAATGTTTTTGTGTTGCAGAGCCTTGGAGTTTTTCAAACGAGTAAATCCAATGACAAATTTATGACACGGAACAGACTGGAAAAATATATTAGCACACGGACTGGCTCCCAGATGCCTGAACTAATGCCACCATGAATCCAGCGAGATGTATTGATTTATCATAATGTCAGTTATGATAACATGTTTGTTGGACCCAGAAATTAGGTCCAGTGTAGACCTTTTTATTCATTCTTCATGTCCACACTTACAACAGACTATACTGTAGCATAGCTGTAGAGTTTTGTTTATATGCTCAGGTGTTCAAATCACAATTGTTTCTTTGTAATGTGTTCATTCTTACATGTATTCCCTTTAATTTTCTTACATTTCATTTCACCTTTGTCCACCAGTCATCATGGCACATGAGTGAGAGGAATAATGCATCATGTGAAGGAAAAAGCTCTTTTGCAAATGACTTTGTCAAAACTTAAAATACATAACATGGACACCTTAAGATCTTGATTTCATCGAACATCAATGAATGAGATAATATATTCACCGGACTATATCTCTGTATGTTCAGTTCTTTTATTGAAGATTATTTGTTAAAGCAACTACAAGGAGTTTTTAACTGGTTATGAAACAGTCTCAATTTAATACTGATGCCCTATATGACCTACATAAGTGAACGAGACCATCAGCGAGAAGACTGGCTATTTCTATATAGTTACTCTAAATGCCTGCCGCCGGATCGGATTCCCCGCGAAATCAGATGAAACGATTTATGGCACGCAGACCGGAAGAGCCTTTGTTCACATTACATGTAGCATTGTAGCACGAGTGAGCGAGTGAGTACAAAAACGTTACTAGGATGAGGGGAGGACATTTCTCTTTGTTTGATAATGTTAAAAATAAAGTTAGACTTGTTGTCTGCTTCCTGACCCATTTTAAAAAAGACGAGAGAAAAGAGAGAAAGAGCACAAGTGAGCTGAGAGAGAGCAAGAAGCGGTGGTCAAGCGAGCTAGAGAGTGAATAAAGAGAGGGAGCGGCGGTTGCGAGAACAAAGCAGTGAATCAGATGATTTTGATGATGAAAATGATTTTGACATCTTCCTTATAGATTTGTGAGGTGGGAGGATCCACTGTCCCAGCGAGTATTTATATTCACTCTCATTTCAACATTTGAAGAACATATCATTCAACATATCTTTGAACAAACACACAGTACCAACAATACTAAGGCTCTATGTGATGGCCACATGTTTTAAATATCTAAGTTTAATTTCTGAAAGTTTTTTCCCGTCAGTTCAGTATAGTGGATGGTGGATAAATACAAACCATTGTCACTATGGAGAAGAAGCTGGTCAGGGGTGCAAATCAGTTTAGAAAAAAACACTGTGCAATCATTACTGAATGTTTCCAAAACTGACCAAGAACCCAAAAGTTAAATGCTTTAAACTGCTGACTGTTTTATCAAGTTTCTAAAAAGTGTAATCTTTAACCTTAGCTCACCATTGTGATTTGATTTTTCTTATCAAAATGCTTACTCATGTCTTTATGTACACAGGCTGCACCTTTCACTTTTCATCAAAGAACCAGATATTTTTAAAGCTCATCTTTTGTACTGATGATTCAATCAAGAGTGTTTCATCCAAGCCATGGAAGTAAAACTTGCCAAATGTTGCCCAGAAAATAAAGGAGACTTCTACTTCTAAAGCCCTCAATAAATATCTCCCCCTACTTCAATTCACGTAAACACTTGCACTTAACAGAAATCCAGCAAACTACTTTTATACATAAATTCACTAAGTTAAAATATTATGCACAAGTAAATAAACATTCTCATCAAAGTCTATCCTTAGGAAATATAATAAAACAATATGTGAGTGTGAGTGTGTGTGTGTGTGTGTGTGTGTGTGTGTGTGTGTGTGTGTGTGTGTGTGTGTGGTGGGGGGGGGGGGTGTATGAGAGCAAGCGTGCATGTTTGAGTGCATGTATATGAACTCTGTCTTGGATTTACTTGATCCAGCACTGCACGGCTCCTCAGGGGGCTTGTCTCCTGGCTCTCCAGCAGAGTTAGAGTCGAGTTAATACTGAAGAGCGCCGCTAACACAACCCAAGTCCAGGGCAGTAAATCCCCCTGCACAGCATTAGCTCCAGACAGCGCTGTTTAGCACAAGCTTACAGTCAGGCAGGGTAGTGATTGAGGGGAGGATAAGGAGTGAAGCACTATTACATGATTGTAAGAGTAGCAGACCGGTAATTAGAGAGCAGACTTTCAGAACGGTGATTGGAGATGGCATGGAGATAGATTGATGTTAGGGCTGGACCAAAGGGTGAAGAAAAGATGAATGAACAGAGGAGATGGAGAGCAGTTGAGCTCAGAAGGTAAAGGAGAGAGTGGGAAGTGAGAGCATAGCAGGAGCAGACAGGAGAAAGAAGCAAAAGGCAAGAAGGCGAGAGAGGAAGAATTAGGTCAAGGCTAATTAGGGAGAGAGGTAACGTACAGAAACAATTTAGCGCTGCAGATGGAGAACGGAGACTCAAGTTAAGTGAAAGTGATACTTTAACCTCCGTTTGAATTTAATTCCACTTAAGCAGAGGTTTGTTTTGACACCAGATCGGAGAATATAAAGTGAATGTTTACACGTTGCATGCCAGCCTGTCTACCACTCATACACTGTTATACACATAAGCTTAAAATCCCATATGGATGTTTTAATAAAGATTTATAACAGTAATCTACAGCTTTTTTGACACCTCTGTTCTTCTATTTCTCCCTCCTCCCTTTTCACCGATTTTCTTTGTTGTTTGTTCTCTCTTGATCTTCTCTCCCCTTGGATATTCACTGTGAACACCGTGTTCTCACATTTAAATCTCTCCTGTATCTATATATGTTTTTGCTATTTTTATCTTCTCCACCTTTCTTTTTTATATGAACATGTGTTCCCTACCCTTTTTTCTTATATACTTCTCTATCATCTTTTTCTAAATCTTGTCAAAACTCCCTGCTCTGTCTTTTGTCTCTCATGTTATATCTAACTCTGATATCTTCCTTGTTTTATCTCTTTCCCCGATGCTCCCGTGTGTCTGCTCAGTTTCGGGGACACTTCCCTCTCATCTGCCTCCACCCTGGAGCACATCCCGTCCTCAGCCGTGGCACGCCCCCGGCCCCTGGTCCGCCAGCAGAGCCTCCAACAGCCCCTCACTCACCAGCCCCCTCCGGGTCCTAACGACCCCCCAGTTACCTCACAGAGCCTGGGCCAACTGCACACAGGTCCAGGCGGTGGGGGCCACCGTGGGGGCCCACGGGGGGTCCGGGGGAGTCCGGCTGGAGCCTCCCGGTACAGAGGGGTGGGGGCAGGCCGATCAAGGTCAAATCCAGGCAGCTGGGACCACATGGTGGAACAGATCCGTAACAGAGGGTTGGACGTCAAGTCATTCCTGTAAGTGTCATTTCTACTGTGTAAAATGTTGCATCAGGCTCATTTGACACTGTTGAATATTAAACTGTTGAATGACTCTCATTATACATCAATGTAGCTCAGTTGCCAGTTATTTGGTACACTTAGCAAAAACTAAAGCAAACAATCCTGCATCATATCCTGCCTTTATGTAGGTCATAATGTTCAGTTTTAGTTGAAACTTTTCCGAGAGGTGTTATGTATTGTGTAGGTTGTAGTTTGCAGTGCTGTTGGATTGTATGGCTTTATGCTGAGATGTGTGTCTAATATTTTGTCTGTACATTTATATTACTGAGGTTAGACTAAATATTAGAAACATCCTGCAGTCTCGCCCAATACAATTCATCAGCGTCACAAACTATAGCTTTCAAAATGACCATAACGTTGAATCAAAACCTCTCTTAAAAAGTTTAAACAAAAACTGAATATTAAATGAAGGATTTTTGCAGTGCTGTTGCATTAGACTGGATTAGGTGTACCTAATAAATTGACAACTGAGTGTACACTCTCAGTATTTAAGTAGTGGATACATATAGCAACATAAACATTTGTAGGGTATACTGCAATCAACTACAATAGCCCTGCAATAAAAACCACCTTGCAATGATTATCTTGATTTTTTAATGACAGTGTGTTATTGATTTGTTTTGTTGTTTGGTCAGTTTTTCAGGGTATTGTTTGTGATGTTGCTATATCAACACTGTCTCCTAGAAATGACATCTAGTACAAGGAGACAAGGTTGGATATATACAGTAGAAGCTGTCTTGTAATATATAATTTAGTCATTTGACACAATTGTGTTCCCAGATGTCACTACATTATGCACATTAGTAGCCTGACATGTTAATGTATGCACCATCAGTAGGTCATATTATCTTCTCTCAAGTACTCTATAAGCTCTCTGAGTATGCTGCATAGTGATTTTTGAAAGGCTTTTCAGTCCTTACACTCATACATACTTATAAATGTAATTATACATTTGTTTATTTGTCATTGTGTGTTTTTGCGTGCGCATGTTTGTGTGCACCATTAAATGAAAACAGGCTGAATGCTGAGGTGTATACACAGCATCTGAACATGGTCATGTATTTGGGCAAATATATTGCATATGTTGTGGAAACCAAGTAACTCCAGAAGGTCTTAGGAAAACCAACCTTGTTTTTAGCTCGTATTTATGAATTCATCTAACTGGATTTGACAAGGTTTCATAAAAACATGCCTCCCAGAATGTGCATGTTTATTGCTTGTGTGCAGCAGGGAGCACACATGCAGTGCACAGTTGGAAAACATGTTGTAAATTGGAAGCGTAATTCCATCAGTTTAGATCTCTGGGGTCTGGAAACATCACAATAAGATAATAATAAATTATTATCATCTGTGTGGAAGAGGTATGAGAGTACACAGACAGCTGAGCTGGAAAGTTGTTTAGGTACTAACGACTAAAGATGATTCATTCGGGAATTATTGTAATTTTGAAAATGAAAATTTAGATATTTGTTAAATAAATCGCATTTTCATACACTTTGTATACTGTCACATTTTACAGACCATGATTTGTCTTTGGTAATACAGTTTTTCTAAGAAACACATGAACAAAACAAAACCAAGGTTGAAAGAAATATTTATTCTTTCACTCGACAGTTAGCAAAGATCATTACAGGTTAGACGACGCCAACAGTTTTCCGATTCATCCACTGCCGTGTAGGATGGCCACTGGCGTGTGAAGGCTACTGATTGTTTGAGATACCGAGCATGGAGAGCCCTCCTGCTCCTCTGCTTGACTTGAGTGATAGATTACAGATGATGTGCTCTGCAAAGCAACCTCACGTAAACACCCCCTCCCCAAATGACCATGAACATAGACACTCATCCACACACACACACAAAGCTCTATGCTCCTATACTTTTTGCATGTCTTTCTATTAACAGTGTCTCCAGGCCAGTGACCTCCCTGCCTACGTGAATCATCATTCAAATAAGGCTGGGCACATATATAGGGAGGTGGCATCTCCCATTGTCCCTGTCCTCATGAATCTCGCTGGACTAAACACGTTAAAGCATCAGTTGTTGACCCTGGGGGGAGAAACACACTGTGGAGAGTGGGAATATGTTTTCATGCGTTCGTGGTCAGTGGGGTATGAACAACCAAATGCAGCAGTTTCACCTTCACCAGGCCTGTCACACAGTGTGGCAACTGAGCCGTCCCACTTACATTTCCAATCAATAGGACTGGTGTAGGTGGTAATGATTTCAGCACCCTCTGGTTGGAGTGCGCGTGTCTTTTTTGGTCATCTATACAAATCCATTCACCTTATTGATGAGCCACATGTAGGTACTGTTTACACATCCCCAGTGGGCCGCTGTTTTTCAAGTGCTAATGTGTTCCTCTTGTTGTCAATATTGCTTCAACAAACAGTCTCTTGTTAAGGAGGGAATGCACTAAAGAAAGTGGATGCAGGCTGGGAAAATACATCAGAAGTGTGAGAGATGGAAAGCTGAGATGAAAACTGAGGGGACAAGTTAGGTCTATTAAAAAAAAAAATCCTTGTTAAAAACAAATATGACATAGCATGCACTTTATTGATTTTTTTTGTTTATACCTGTGGGCTAAATGGGCACAATTACACATATTTATTTTCAGTTCTGCAATAGTTGTCAAGCTTATCACTGCAAGATTGAAACTGTTATATTTTGAAAGAAGTTTTTTTTACTCTTTTCATATTGAGCCGAGACAAAATGTCAGTGGGCATTTTTCTTTCTGCTTTCTTCTTCTCAGTCTGTTTTCTCCAAAATAAACTTGTCTAGACGTCTGTGTTTATATTAGGACTGTTCAAGCCAACATTCAAAGCAAAGTCCACTAAATGAAATGGAAAATAAAGCTAATTCTTTTATGATTATGTCTTCAATTGGGCAGCCAGGTGATGTGAAAGGATACAGAAACTGAGCAAAAACTTCAGGATGGAATTGGCCTTTAAGAAATTACTGTGGTAAGGAAAAGAGGTAAAATGGAACGGTTGTCCTTGGATCAGCGCGCTGTGTAAGAGGCCGTGTAAAGAGAAAAAGCTCATGGAAAAGAGAGAATGTATGGGAAGCCAGAATAGTGTATGCGCCTGCATGTGGGTTTTTATTTTGTGACTGAATTACCAAGGTTAGTTGTGGGCAAATGTGTATTTGTTAAGGTCATTGTTTGCATGGCCTCTTGCATTCACAGTGCAGCATACTTCAATAAGACATCATATAAATGACCCGAGGCATGCGTGGAGGCAGAATAGCGGCTGAAAATCAACCTGATGTTTCTTTGTTGCTGCTTTTTGTTTTGTAAACCTCAATTTTCATGGATTTTAATTTTGCTTTTTCTGCTCTTGCTTGTTGTTCTCTTCTTTTTCTACATATCATTTGAATGTTTTCTGTTTTTCTCTCTTGGCCAATCCAAGCCCTTCTTTTAGGTTGATCTTTTCTATTTTTTTAAACCTCCCTTTTTCTAGGAAACAAATAATTGAAGATAATAAAGCTGTCATAGATCTCAATCCTTCTGCACATTTTGTAAATAAGATTTCTCTACATCTTCTATGACTACCATTTATACAGTGGATTATGAAACCACATATAAGAAATGTAATGCATACATATACTTGTAAGAACACGCACTGTTTACTGATGCATTACATAACCACTCATATACTGCATTATGACTATGAACTATTACTGATATTTTTCACTAGTTATTTCCATGGTTGGCTAATGATGGATACCACTTGTGTCATCCCTTGTATTGCTATGCTGCTAAACAACAAATATTAGAAGTGCATGTAATATCCAACCCAATGCGTGAGAAATAAATGGGCACTAAAATCATCTTTGTCTCTCCCATAGAAACTGTGCTAATATTTCAGCATATATACATCAAGTAAGCAAAGGCACCATGAATTATCCTACATGTAAGTGTAAGAATAAGGGACTCAAAGGCTGTGAACCTCACAAACTTATTCAGAGGACTGATAAGGCAGTCTTTAGACCCTCTTTCACTGACAGAAGATCTCTTTTCTTCTGACTTCTCATGTAGGCTAATTTGTTGATACAGTAAATGAGATAAATTAGCCAAGCAGCTGAAGGGTTTTGCATTATTGTTTTATTTGAGGGATGTCATTAATGATAGAAATTGAGTTTTCTGGTGTTACAAATCCACAGATCATTGAATTAAACAACTCTGAATCACTTAAAAGATTATTCTCATACCTGCTAGTTGCCTACAACATATTCGTACAGTGTATGTTAGAGTTAAGATATGCACATTACATATATAGACGCGGCTAATTTTAGTGCAAACAACATATAATAACAATTTAAAGCAAATTGTACATTGTCAGTTGCCTTTGTAGTTTATAGTTTAAGTGTTGGTTTGTTCTTTACATACAATAAACCAACAAAATTGAATGTTTTCATTGTTGTGATGATGTTAAATGATCTACATGGGCTACAAGAAAAACAAGTGAAATACATGGTACACAAAATGGCAAGAAATACATTGAGTACAGAGTCTCCTAAGTCTGTATCCTCATCTCAACTCACTCCACAGCATTCAGTTGTGGAGATGTAGTGCGATGTACAGTATAGACTGAGCCTTTTTCAAAATGAAATAGTGTCCTCACAACAGTCTACCACCTCTCTCCCACTCTCTTTTTGTACATGAAATGTGTGTATGTGTGTGTGTGTGTGCTGCGTGTATCTTGCTGTGTTTCTGTCATCGTCTGGCTGTGTTGTTTGTTTTTTTGTATGTGTGTGTGTGCGTGTCCCCACTTGTCCAATTGTGTGTCCTGTGATGTCTTGTTTTGTCTGTGTGTCCAGTGAGGGGAAGATGGTTGTTCTGTCTCTAGCAATCGGGCTGGCTGAACAAGATGACTTTGCCAACCTCCCAGACCTACAAGAAGCACCAGCAAGCAAAGAAAATGAAACCACACCAGAAAAGAGGTAATTTGAAAGAGTGAGAGTGATTTGTCAGGCACAAAAAAACAGAGTTTCTGAGGTAATTGTCTGCCATAAAGGGGTGAGGAGGTATTTAATGATGTCATGGTGTGTATTTAAAGTACTGCAGTACCATTTATAGCTGTTGTTTTGTTGCTGTGCGCTATAATGTAGGGTGACGTGAAAAGCTTGAAATTGGCAAATTCATTTTCATGTTACCCTTCAAAGACTGGATAACTCAATGCTGCTTAAAATGACAGTATAAAAGTAAATACTTTCTCAGGATTGAAGTAAATGCAATGTAAAAAAAAGTATAATTTTGTATTTAGTTGCCTTTAGTGATGAACCCTGATTGTCTAAGGTCAGTATTTTTTGGAAAATTTGGAAGAAGCGGCTGCTTTTTTCCATAGATATTTGAAAATCTGCAAAGATTTTAAAATATTAGTAAAAATGTTCTGTTTACATCAATATCAAAATGTCGTGATAGTGATGTATTGGTTTTTCTTCCTCTACTTGTTATTGTGACTTCAAGTATTGAACCAACAACCCAACTAAAGACTCAGGTTTGCATATTGCATACATTTTATTTTGCATATAACTGCACTCCATATCCAACTTCACAACTCTTGGCACTTCTTTCACATGTCATCCATCCAGATCTTTCTTAGTGTGCTTGTCTGCAGCTCTTTGCGGTATGTTTGATCTGTGAGTCGTGGGCACAGGAGAAGGGCACCCTCATTATGTAGAAGTAGGGTTCCTCACATGAAACGCTCGCCTAAAAATATGCTAACCTCTCATCTACTAGTGATTTCACAGCAGCTGTCAGACGCTAACATGTTTCCTTAGCCGACAGTGTGAATAAAGGACTGAGCAGGTTGCCCCTGTTATCACATCAGAGTGTTTGAGGGATAAAGTGCTTAACCCACTGTTTCGACACTAGTAGGCTAAGCATAGACCTGGGTGTAGACCTGCATAACCCTACATAGATTTTTGTTGGGGAGAAGAGGTGCTACTTCAGAATTCCATTATATTTCTTAAAAAGCACAAAGTTTTCCTGAAACCTCTCAGCAATGCATCCAAGTGTGCTGCTCGAACTAGGTCAGCTGTGAATTTTCTGACTGTTTCGGAGGAATGAAGATATCTCTGTGAAGATGTATGTGTCCTCTTTTTTGAGGCCTCTACTCTATGCTGCCCGTTTTTATGCCTCTAACTAAAAATATTTAAGGGTCAGTCAGAGGATGAAAATCAGCTTTACCTCTTGTTCCCCCATCATCCTCTCTCCCTCTCTCTGTCTGGAGGTCTGTCAAGCACCTAACTGTAATCACAGCCAGCCAGAAAGCCTCTACCCCGAGGGGTCACATGGGCCAAGTCGTCTAGTGTCCTTCCACAACTAATAACAGCTCTCCATCATCATCTCTGTCCGTCTCTCTCATCTCTCTGTCTCTGTAGTTACCCCATAAGCTCCCTGTGCCCGTCTGCTGGCTTGCTCCCGGCCGTTTTCATGGAGCCCAGTAGACTGAGCACGATGGAACAGGATGATCCCGCCAAGAATATATGTGACAAGACAAGACGCTGTCAGACAGTGAAAGAGAGACAGGAAGAGAGGGAAACCTTTGCTCTCAGCTTTCTAGAGAAATATGGCACAAGATAAAAATAGACATTCCCATAGAGATTTGAGATTCTGTTGGTTTATTAATGAAATCAAATGCAGCTCTGAGCACAAATATCTACAAAACACCAAATCTGATGATAGAAGATCATTAGATTAAAGCAAATGCTCTGTGTCAGGTCAAATCTATATTTGTTCAGACAAGCCGTCTCTTAAACATAGACAATAAATAAGCAAGTGGCACCCTGTTATGACTCACCAGCTTTTAGATATTAAGACATTTATGATTAATGTGTTTTTAAGAAATCGATTAGTAGTCAGTAATCCATGGCACATCTGCAAGGGCAGTGGTTCCCAAGTAAGGGGTCTGGAACCCACCAAAGGTCACAAGAGGACTGATTGGACAGCAAAGAAGAAAAAATGAGTCTTTGGGACACAGAGTGAGACTTTTTGATGATCTTAGCTCTTGTGAAATACTAAATAGTTCTCTTCAGGCAATTCTGTCTACTAGAAATTATGTTTATATACAACTAATTTGCAACTACAAAAACAGTTTGAGGGAAACGTGTTGCTGACCAGATTACAGTTTCTATTAACATAATGAGGAAATGTTGTTAACTAACATACATATCTGTCAAGTCACAGTTGAATGTTGATGCTGAATGTATCAATAAAATGTTCACTGGCAATGGATTTCATTGATTTTCTGCCAAAATATCAGATCATGCAATACAATGTCCATGTGTAGCACCTACAGCATTATTAAACTTTTTTTATTGTTATGTATAGGCTCTCACAGAACTTGGTTAAGGTTAGGGAAAGATCATGGTCTTGGTTTAATACAGGAAAAGTGCAGTGCACGAGACACAACGCATTAATTAACATTAACCGAAACCACAATCTTTCCCTAACCTTCACTAACCAATGTGCGTCTGTTATCTAAATCTAACCACACAGGATGAGAATGTAGCGCTTCATTAACTCAAAACATGAACATAATCCACCCAGAGATTAAATTTGGAACTTAATTGGGAAAACAATTTGATTGTATATAAACAGGGTTGCTTCAGGCCTCTAAAAATTAACTAAATGAAACAATCTGAGTAGCAAAAATCATTCTTTAGTCAAACTATTCACACCTTTTAGACACATGCAACCTGTAACAAGGAGGCACAAGTAAACTATTTTAGGAGAGTCACAAGCCAGAAAAGGTTGTGAACTGCTGTGCTAGGCAATTTGTATTCAGGAATCATAATTAGCTCATAAAATGGAGCAATTGTCTTGTTCAAAGGAAAATGTGCTTGCATAAATTGAGAGATGTATGCCTTGTTCACTCTTATTGCAGGGTTGTTAATCAGTAGTGATATTGAGGTGAGCAATCTGAGAACTGCTCATCAAAGCTTGCAACATAACACTGAGATATGATCTATTTTTACCTCCCGTCACTCATTTAAAACCTATAATACTTGTAGAACAGCCTGCTTTTGTCAGTGGTGCACAGAGGTGAGTGTGATGTGACAGTAAAATCACCCCCTGAACAAATTTACACAGTTCATTATCACCCATTCGTTGTTTTATGTGAAAAGTTTAATGTTAATCTGTGATTAGGGATGCAGCTGCAGCAATAGCTGTTGCCTACAAAAGCAGTCTAGTACTTATTACATGTTAGAGATAAGACCATGCAGCTGTGATTATAGTTAATTATATTATTGTCAAAGGACACATTTTCTCTCTAGCTGATCTGTTATCTACAGACAAAGCCAGTGTTTTTCTCGCTTTGTGTTAAGTGAAAGGTCCTCTTATCTCGTATGTGGAGCTTCTTGTTATGTAAGTCAGTTTGGGTCACTGTGGTAGACCAGCCAAAGCCCTGCGGTGGACTGGACATAATCACCCACCTACAGATAACTATGATGGAAGCTCGGATGCTGTTTGTGTTATTATCATCTCAGAAAGCTGATGTTGCATGGCAGAGCTGCATCTTAATGAGCTCAGAGATTCGCCACACACAGAGACGCAACAGGGAAATAAATATGAATAAACCCAAAAGAGCTTACTGGCCCCGGACTACCTCCACTCTGAGCGTTGAGTTGGTAAAGCTGTAAAATGTGCAGCAGTGTCTGAAATGGAGCATATCAAAACTGTTTCCATTCAAAACAAGCCAAGAATGTGTTGTGTCTGCACAGCCTGCGAATGATGGGATGTTCAAGTAGTAGATTGTGGATCACTCTGAATGTGTGGTCTCAAATACAACCATCTATCACACTTTTTGCTCTCACAGTGGATAATCTCATACTTATAATTCAGTGACATTGAAGTATTTATTTTATTTTCAACTCGGGTGTGATGTGACTGACCATTTATAACCTTAAAATGAGCAACATGCCCCAGTGTTACCAAAAAAAAAATGTACGCTTTAGAGGCTGAGAGCTCCAGTGGGAATGAATGAGACGAACCTCACAGTTGTCTTTGTAAAATGTGACAAGGAATAAGATAGGACTCATTTTCCAAAGTATGAACCGTCAGAATGAAAAGAAAGCTTTGTAACTGTTTACAGACAAGAGCGTAAATGGAGAATAAGTGAGAAGGATAAATATTAAAAATTGGCTCTCACATACTGTCAACACTTATGGTAAATTTGTTTAATAGCTACGTTTCAGTACAACAATCTTTTTCAGGCATTTTCATTGCATTACATGTTGGTGATGCTGTTGTATTCTTACTATCTTGTACCTACTTTGTATATTTCATTAGAGATTAATACTTTTTGTTTGGTTTACTCATTTTTCTTGTTGTTTCTAGATATTTATTGATATTTTGTTCTTGTTTTGGTCTTTAAAATCTATGTTCTTTTCTTGGTTGATAATTTTTTTGTCTACATATTGCATGTGCTTGTTGCCACGTGCTAAATGAAATGCCTGATGAAGGTTGTTTTTGTGTCTTTCAGCTCATTGTTTTGGTTTTACAGCCTGCAACTTCACTATTTTAGTTCAGTCTCACCACTCTCACCTGCATCATTTAAGCGTCTTCAGACAAAAAGCTTTGATGAACCCACTGTGTGCTACCTGCCTGGCAACAGACAGCAGACGGACAAAGTTAGCAGCTAACTGATGAGCAAAGTGGAGCACTTAGTAGCTTAAGAGCCAAATATTTCCCTCGGGGAAACCAAAGACCAAAACAGAGCTAAAAGATGAGTATACATACCCAAAAATTCCAGGAATTGTTAAAAATAAATTATAAATTATAAATCTTTCTTCTAATCCTATTCAAAGTACTTTCCTTGAGATGCGATACACTTGTCCGAGTGCTTCTCACATTCCTGTAGTCATCTTTTGTCACTGTGTCCAGAGCCTCCGGTGATACTTGCTAGATTTCTTCCATGGTGGCGAATCTTCTCCCTTTCAGTTCAATTCACCAAGCTGTAAGCATACGCTACCCGGTGGCAACAAATGTTGTTATTTTCCCAAAAGTCTGCAGGAAAATATCTTATTAAATTGTCATTTGGAGATTAAAATATACACTTAAAGAATATGTCCAACAGTGAATGACATTTGATGGTTGCTGTTAAAAAAACTGTAAATGTACCTTGGGTATGTATGTACACTGTTGGTATGGATGGTCTCAGTGGGAATCACAGTTCCAATCTTGGCAGGACTGTATGTCATACTGTACCAGCTGAGTTGCACAACACCAAACTGTACAGTATTAATCAAGCAGGAAGTTGTTGTCACCCTTTATCAGCTGGCATATCCGACTCTTTGAATTGTGTGTCTGAGCCAGCAATCACAGTGAGTCAAGCCTCCTAATGACTCTGCAGGCCGACCACTGGTCCCCATGGCAGCCTCTGGAGCCGGCAGTGGCCCAGGAGGAAAGATGATTGGAAAGAAAAAGCGATGTAGGTCAGCACAAACGAGGCATCTTTTTAAAAAACCTGTCAGATCTAAGTTTGGAGCTCATTCACCATTTCCCATTTCCCAAGAAAGGAAAGCGAGGGGGGACGTCACAGTAGAGGCTGACAGTGAGAAGTGGAAGAAAAAAAAAACCCAGCGTTCTCATTCATCATTTTAAAAAAAAATATCGACTTGTATTTTTAATGTTAAAGACATCCTTCTTTATACTACTTTATACTTTATAATGATGAAAACAGCAACTCCAAGTGGGTATAGAAGAATCTCAAGACCAAAGCAGCAGAAGTCTATTCACAGAGCATCACGCCAGTCAAACACTGTAGATGGCTCCATTAGTTGTATTAGCTTGCGTGTTGAGGGGGGCGGTGGCCAAGTGATTTGTCCCTGTTGGTGGGGAGCGTTGAGTGGGCTGACACTGGAGCCTGGGCCTCATCCATCACGGGACATGCGACATATATTGTGTTTCACGGTCTCCCAGGGCTAGTGTATGATCAGCGAGACCCATATACAATATGTTTATGGAGACACACTTTTCATCCAGGCCATGCTGGTAACCCTCATCCCTCATATTCTCACCCATCCATCCACTTTCCCTCCCTCACCCTACACTTCCAATTCCTCTCTACCCTCTGAACTCCTCATTTTGTTTCTCAATAAGAAATTGTGTCCTCATCTCTCCCTCATTCCCTCTTTATTTAAAAGCATCTTTTGAACTATTTTTTTCTTACTTTGCCTTGTTGTTGTGCCAATCGGTCTCCTTCTCTCTCTCTCCTTTTCCGTTCCAGTATCTCCTTATTCACATAATCCACCCTTTCCTGAGGGTGTTGACTAGCATTGTGACAGGATGATGTCACAGCAGCGCTCCTCTGTCAGTGTAGATGACTGTCAGCTTGGCCAGACTCTGATAAATCTGCTTCATTGCTGAACATCGGAAAATGGAATGAGATTCCCCTGTGGACAGTTTTCATGCATTAATATAGAATATGTGTGCAAACATGCGTGCTTGCACAGGCTATTTGTAACATCACATTTAAACACATATATTACTGTAGGTGCAAAGGTTAATATTCGAAGTTTAGCTGCAAATCTCAGCCTTTTCACATTTTTAATTCACCTAAATGATAAGGAAGTCAAGCATTATTTCATTCTGTTTTCCCACATGAAGCCAGCTATGAAAGTAAATGTAATAAATCATTGTCATTTTATAACTTATCTCATGTCCTATGGCAAGTTAACTTAATTATTTTGGCATGACTTCTCAAGAATAACTGAAAGCGATAGAGGGTAAAATACCAACGAAAATTACCTTTTTCTAATACACTCTGTAATGTCTTTTTGATTATAGACGTAGTTCATCTTTAAGTGATCAGTGGTCTATACGAAGAATGCACCATTACAAATTCAAAAGCAACAAATCCTCTCATTGCAGTGCAAATAGCATATAATATTAGCACCTAACTTTAATACCATATTATATTTAGATGAGCTAACATGAAACATAAGTGCATGTAAGTAATTTTATGTTGTGAGGTGCATCAAATGGATAATTAAATGATAGATTCCGCTGAATTTTCCATCGTCAAGCATTTGATTTAGTCTATTCCCGTCCGCTCTTACCTATCAGACTGGGTAGATTTAGAAAATAGACACTCTACATCTGCTTTATAAAATGTGCTTATACATACTTACAGTAAGGGACAGTTCTAAGCAAACAGATGGCAGCGATATGCTCCTGCACAACAGACATCCTATTAATTTCCTGTCTCACAGCTATAGGAGGAGGCATGCAGGAGTACAATATGGTCACAATGAGCCATGGTTGGGCTGTGACATGCCTGTGAAATGACATGAACACAGTGATTCAGATTCTTGTTCATGAAATCTGGATTGCACATGTTGCTTTTCTGGTTTTAGTTTTTCTAATCCGTTTTCTTTTCCTGTAATTACTCACATGATATTACTTTGTCATAGCTGGATAAATGGTGCACGTTCCTTTAATTTTTCAGCCTTTCTTAATCAATGCAAAATTGACTTTCTCTAACAGACGATGCACATTTGGCATAGAAGGAGATAAAATGTCCCTGCTGTGTCCCCTGGGATGTAACAACCTGCTTTGTCCAATTACACAGAGAATGGCTTACAACTCAGTCGTAGATTGAGGCCATGAGGTCAAAAGTCAGGGTTTTGAGTTTCAACGCGTCAGATTGAAGTGGTCATTCTCCTGGGACGTTGCCCTCGACCTCCAGAAAGATTGCTCATGTGTGTGTGCGTGCTCTTTTGTGTTGCTTTATAGACTTACTGGTAGCACATTTGCATTTCCCAACTATTGAAAAAGTGAAGTACATAAGTGAGGTAAGAGCTTGTTTTAGTCTAATGATCAAGACTGTTTCTCCAGCAGCAGTGCAGTCGTGATGGGGAAAGGAGGTAACTCCATACTGGAGATGCTCATTTCTGTCTTTGCCTGTTGTTTTAAGTATCATGGCTGGAGGATATTATGTACTGCTTTTTGGCATTTGAATTAGCCTTTTGCAGCATGAGCTCACAAATACCCAGAAGAAGGGCTGTGGTGCTCTCTCAGGGTCAGAGGGGGTTGGAGTGTAGGTATGAGGGAAGTCAAAGAGTGTGTTTCAAAGGCTTTCTAAATGTTTGGTCCCTTTGCTCTGTGGGCTCCTCGCTATATACAATATGCCCCTCTCTCTGGAACTTCCTTGGATCTTACTGCCCTCTTTTGAAGGCTGCTGTTACCATGGTTACTCCAACCCCCTGTAAAACACATGATGGTAGTGAGTACAACCTTAAGTGGGAGCGCACATTTCAGTAGTCATGGTTACAACAACCTGGAAAGGATGAATTATGTAACTGGTGTGTTTTAGACAAGATACTCACCAGCAGGCAGAAAGGGGGCAACACACAACTGCAGATATTTTCCTTCTATTTGGGCAAATTCCAAAGTTTATTCCAGTTGTGCAGCAAATTTTTACTAACAGAATATTGCGAAATTGTTGAGTTTATGTCTAGTTTTGTAATTGACTCAAAATAACCGCAGTGAGATTAATTCAGATGTGTGTGGTGAGAATTAATTGAATGGAAAGAGAACAGTTGTCCCTCTTGTTTCCCTGATGTTACAGAAGAATATTTTTGCAAAACATCCCTTTTCTTTGTTCATCTTTTCTTTATTTCTGTGGAAAAATTTGACAATGTTTTCATGTCTGGTTGAGATATTATGCAGCACCAGTGCCCTGCTGCAGCATGTGTGTGTGTATGTGTGCACAGGTGTGTGTATATTTAACAGTGAGTTAATATGTATATTCACATGCATGGATGAACTCACCTCACTACCACACCCAATTGCTCCATGTCCCCCAGGCTGTTACCATGAATCAGTGATACTCTGTGCAGCAGCAGGTTTTTATCTGCCTTTCATGTCACCGTACATTAATCTGTGGTGACTACGACAAGCAGACGCCACAGCTGAACTTCTATAATATGAATCCTTCAGAAATGCAGGTTGTGATAAAAAAAAAAAACAAGCTTGTTAATATATTGAATGCATTTGTGGTTTAAAAAAAAAAGCCAAGGATCATCTCATGTCCTAATCATTTTGGTAAATTTTAATTAGGTACAGGTGTTACTAATAACATTAACTACAGCTGTGTTTCTTTTCATGTGTCCCAGTAAGCCATGACAGTCTGACAGCAAGCCAACAGGCACAATAACAGGACCCTGAAAATGAAGTAGCTAAGTGGAATATAGTCATTATTAATTGTATTTTTATATCTGTGGTTTTCCTACTGCGACATGTCAGAATGTCCTCTGTAAAAAAGGTTTATGGACTGACAAAACTGTGTCTTTGGCATCATCATAGCATGTATGATATAATCAACAGGAAAACCTTTGGACCTCTACAAGAAGCCCCACAAGTTTAATTAAATAAAAATTTTTAAAAAAAACATTTCATGTAAACAAATGCAGTGAACTCATTTACCTCTTTTAAAATGACATGCATTTTATCACTGTTAGACACAATGAACAGGACATATTTTCACATTACAATAGATATTTTTTGGTTTTATTCAGGTACTTGGTATTTGTGGTTACATCCTCTGTCAGTTCATACTAGTCAACTAAACTAGTCAATAAAATGTACACATGTTGTAAATAGAAAGTGACAGTGTAATCAATGCTATGTTTTAGTTGATAAATAAGGTCATCAAGATGAAGTGAGGGTACTACTTTGCTTTGCTTCCCATTAATAAAACCTCACTCAAGCTTTCATTTTTCATTTTTTGACACGTCATCCTCAGACCTAGTTAGACCTGGCATGTTTAGATGCAAATCATCCTCTCTCTGACACACTTCAGTCAGTTATCCCTGCGTTTACCTGTCCAATCAACTCCTAATTTTTTGTCTCATGTTAGTTATACAGAAAATATTTGAAGTATTTGCTCTGTCAATTAATCGTCTAACCAACTTTTTTCCTCTTGTTTTTATTTTACTGGAGCAACTGACAGTCCTTGACTTAACGCAGCAACACATTCATGCAGATATTACAAATACAGTCAGTCTTTCTGGTTGGCTCAGTACTCCATTAGGCTGAAGAAGATAGAGCAGTAGATTTGTTTAGAAAAACACATGCGTAATATATGCGAGCTCACATAAACTACAACACTTCTATATGCACTGTTTAAGGTATTGCATGTGCTTTGCATGGCTAAGATGATTTATGGACAAGTGTAGCACAGTATGAAATGCAGATCCCCATTGTAAATAATGAAGAAAATGGCTGGCTGTGTTTATGTAAGGCTGATTGTTCAAGATTCATGTGGACTCTGTCTTGTGTAGTAGGTGTTGATTTAGTAGGGTTCAGTGGGCTGTCATTGAGCTTACCACTCCTACAAGTAAGCATTTATAGACTCTTTTGGTAGAGACACCGTTGACAGGCATATATTATGTGTTCAGTAGCCAAAGTGGCAAACACTTCTTAAGATTCATCCCTGCAGCTGAGCAGCAACTGAACGGTTTTGAAGGGAAATAGATTATTTAAAGTTTCAGTACTTGTTGAGAATTCATTGTTAGAGGGCTACATTTGAAACAATTTATCCTCATAGCTCACAAGAAAATTAAATTTTTAGAGACTGCTTCCAGACATGTTTTAAGACATAAAAGTACTCTGCTTGGAAAAAATAAATTGCATCTGATAATGTTTTTTCCACATAAAAAAATTGCATTCCTAAAAATCCTCTAAAAAGTTTAACTGCCGGATACAAGATGTCTCCTACTTCACTGTAAAGTCCATTCTCAGTGTATGTGCACTGGAGGCTTCAAGTTTCCACATCACACTTGTGTAAGTTGTATACTGAACTGCGGCGCCAAACTAGCTGTGATGTCACAAAACATTATTGTAGGTACAAGTCTTAAACTCAGATCTTGTGAGTACAGAGAAACGTCTCACTTTCAACAGATGAATGTGAAAAGTGTCAGACTCTGCACATAAATGATTCTGCACAGTGATGTCAAACATCCAACTGAAGGAACAAGAAGAAAAACACATTTTTTGACCGGAGGCAGATTTTAAACTTCACTTGGTGGTATGCCACAAGCTACAGTGTGTCGCCATGAAATCTACCAGGAAAGTAAACAACCAGACATAACCATATGTAAACCATGCGTAAAGGACAAAGTGAATTTAATACATTCATGCACTAAGAGAGCCGCTGAGATTTTAGCAGGTACCAAAACCAGCAGTTTTAAAACCACTCTGTAATGAAAACAAGCAGGAATTTTCATTTTGTAGTAAATATAATGGAACATACTGGCTGGATAGGGGTGTAGGGGAAAGTCCCCTCATATTTCGTATGCAGATGATACAAACCCTCAGACAGACAGGACCAGCCCTTTCTTCAGCGCCCTAGGAAAGCTGGCCAATAAGACACCAATGAGATTTACAACATCCTGCAAACAGCAGCAATCAAGATAAGAAGACCCCTTTTCTCCTACATGGCTACTACCAGACGACTGACCCAAACCACCTTTGACACTTCAAGATCTCCAAGATCCAGCAACATGGAAAGAACAATTCACACCCCAGTGTGAGCTGTTAGCAAAATTTGGATAAACATCCCCACCATTGGCTATCATAACTCACCTCTAAGAGCCAGTCACCCACAGAGATGAGCTGGCATCAACTTTAATCCTACTGTGAACTCTGATTTTCAGGACCAACCGAAGAAGTGATCACTAGGCAAACCAGCATAAGAGCATGAACTCTAAAATGTAGTTTAGATTTTGTCTAAGGACAATTAATATAGTGTGTGTATGTAAAAATAGGTGTTTGCTTTAGTTAGACTTTTATTCCACTGCCTTTAAGCTAGAAAGTGTACCACTAACATAATTCTATCATCTTTGATAACACTAACACATGTCTACTACCATTCTGCTTGTTTCAATCTCAAAACGATAAAGCTACTATCAAAAATGCACAATTAGAAATCATGCAATTGTTATAAAACTAACAATTTTGAATAAAAGAGTAACAGCATTCAGGAGTTGAACCCGTCTGTCCATGGACAGGAGGGGACTGTCTTTGCCCCCCCTCCCAGAATTCTGCAGTCCCTGTGATTGGCCAGGATACATCATCTTGGCGAGCAAACCAAGACTTTAAAATAATCCCTTATCTGAGAAATCATGCTTTTTGCCCTTTTTCTTGCTTTTATCTTTGTCTTCTCGCTTTTTGCCATGCCGGAGGAATGGTTGTTTTTTGCACATGTGAAGATGTGATCCAGAAAAAAAAGGAGGTGAAACTTCGAAATCTAGTGTCATGAGTTAAGGATCAAGACTAGGAGAGCACAAACCAGGAGCTCTCTTCTATCAGGAACTTTCCAAATCCGGACCAGCCAACTTATTCATCATTTCAAGATCCAGTCTCCAGCTCCTCACCCCAGCACATTGAACTCCATTCCCTGCATGAAGCCACCCCAGGGAGCAAGCAAGTATTTCTACAAAACCTTCATCAGCTTGCTTAAACCCTGGTGATTTCATAAATTGTAACTTCAATTGGTAATTCAGAACTAAGCTGTTGTACCATTGATTTGACTCACTGCCTCTCAGGTAACAGTCATCTCAGCTGTCTATCAGGTCTCTCATACCAACTACACAATAGCTAACCCTGCATCTTTCATTCGAATCATTCACCAGCCATAACCCTCTGTCTGTAAAATGTTGTAGTTGTAGTGTTTAGTACTTGTATCTGTAGTATTATAAATAAATATCCTGATTTATTGCCATGTCATTGTCTTTGTGTATTCCTTTAAAGCAGAGATTAGAGGTCCCTGTATCAAGAGTTCACAACTTCTGGTTATGAAACTGATTAATTTGATATTAAGTTCTCTTCAGTTGAAGAGCAGTGGCCCATATAATTTTTACGAGTGCAAAAGATTTAATTTCTAAAAGTAGTGCACCCTACAGGGGGGAAATCAAAACTAAGCCAAAACCCTTTAGGATGCCAGTAAGATGGAACATTTTGACTTATTAAATTATAAAGTGATTATCTTGTTTGTGTTGACAGAGGAAGGGTGGAGATCAGATCATCTGGTTATGGTGGTTTATTAGACATTCTCCATATCTATCAGTCTTCAATTTCCGTCCAGAAAAGTGAATCTCTCTGACATTATTTTAGCAAAGAATATTTGGAAATACTGTAATCTGTCTATTTTTCCACTCTGGTGTACAGTATGTTGCATGTTATATTGTTGCACTCTTATTTTAGCTGGGATTAAGATGATCTTAGTCCCATAAATCTATGAGCTAAAATCATCTTAGCCTCGATGCTCTTTGTTTTTGCTCTTTCAGAAAAGTGGCTTATAACTGAGAGCACATGCACAGAGAGATAGACAAAATTGTTGCAAACTAATTAAACAAAGTATTAACGTATGTAATTCTTCCCACAAAAAAGAAACAGAATCATAACAATAATTCAATTCACTTCCCCATACAATAATATATACAGTATGTAAGAAACTTAACTCAATTATTTATCATCAAGTGATCTAAAATGTACTGCTGTGCTTTATAAAAGGATAGGTTGTAATGTAAGGTGTACACAGCTAAAATAAGAAAAACAGTGAGTATCATCCTTGAACACAGATTACCACAGTGCAGGTGGGAGTCAAGCCAGTGGCACAGTGAGACTGCCAGGTGTTATTTGTGTGACTGCCATGTGTTATGTGATTATTTCAAGATAACACATTGTTCCCTGATGTGTGAGGGGTTGATATTTGAGTCTGTAATTGAAATGTTGGAGAAACGATGTGGTTACGTTTCAGATGTGTTTTATTAGCAAATACATGCAGCAGTAAGATATATTTGGCAAGTCATTGAAACAGAAGCCATTACATTTTGAATTCACTCTGTGCCGCATTGTTGGTGCTCTGACCCGCGGATCACAGGAAATAAATGCAGAGTGACAAATCAATTCTTTCTCTTCCACACTGTATCCTTTTCTCCTCCCCTCTGTGTTGTCTCTTGTTCACTCACGCTCTCCCTTTACTTGTCTCTTTGCTATACAACCCCTGTCCCTCTCCAGCCTCCTTCTGTTTTGCTTGCCCATATAACATCACTTTACTTCCTTTCTCTGCTTTAGAGCATCTCACTCTTTATCCAAAAACATCAGGTCTGTTTCGTTTTTTTTCATCCCGTTTTCCTTCTCTCCTCAATTTTTCTCTCAGTTAATGTGTGTGTTATAGTGTGTTTGGCAATGTCTTGGTCTCACATTAATTTGAGTCAGTAACCTCACTTTGTTCATTTGATTAATCCTCAGAGTCTTAACAAACACAAATCCTCTCCTTCACTCCTTCTCATCCTCTGTGCACAGATAAGTCTTCAACTTTATCTTTCCTTCTCGGATCATCTTTCCCACAATGCCCTCTTCTAATATCATGTCTTCTGTTACTTTTGTGTTTTACAGCTCACCTGCTCACTCACTCACTCTCTTTCCATCTCTCTGACTCTCTCTGCCTTTTCTCCCTGGGCCTTCTCTCACACTGCGATAAGTGCTCATTAGTCTTATTTGTCAATATGCCTAGACTGGTATCAGATCTTTGTATCGTGCCCATTTACCAAATTGTTACATAATATGAGCCAGGGGCAATTTTTTCTCTTCACTAATTTTAGGTTGTTTTTTTTTTCTCTTTTTGTTTCCAAGATAATCAGTCAGTTGTTTTTGTGAATTATTTCATGCCATCTAAATAGCAACCCCTGGTGGACAGAATGCTCACTACAATTGACCCCAATCATTCCCCTGCTTGATGGCCAATTGCAGACAGGTGTATTTCGAGCCACAATATAAGGCCCTCACTCAGAACTGCAGATCTCTTTGCTCTCCATCCAACCTCCCTACCTGTTCCTGAGAATGTAAGCATGTTTTGTTTATCTGTATTTATTTGCATTTCCTTTTAGTCTGTTTTAATATTTTGAGTTCATTATGAATTGCAATTTAGTCTAGCTGGTAATTGTTTGATTAGTATTTAGTTTGTATTATTAATTTTGGATTATGTATTGTTTGCACTGCAGAAACCATGGTTTTTGGATGGACACATGGATAAAGAGTCCTTGTCAAATATGGTGGAATCACTGAAGAAAATGAAATGGAGGAAACTAATGAAATGGATCTCATTAAAGCAGAATGGAGGAGTTTGAGAATCGTGGCAGGAAAAGACAAGAACTGCTGCTTATGAGGCAGAGCACAGATCAACCCCAAATTCGAGATGATCAACAACTTGAGGCACAAGAGGGAGCACCTTCCTGTGATCATCACTTTCCCAGCAGTCTTGAAGTGATCAATAATCCTGCAGTGCCTAAACTTCATCCTCTAATAGATGCACACAATGCTAATTCTGTTCTTCAGTCTTCTGCTTTTAATCAGAGAATACTGATTCATGAACTACTGAAACTTAATGATGAACTAAGAGAGGCTGAGGGTGTTGGATCAACTGGAGGAAGACATAAATGAGCCCATGTACCAGGAAGCACCCCTTTAATGATCCTAACAATGATTCTGATTCTAATCAGTCTATCTTTCTTCATGGAAAAAACAAAGCATAATGTGTATGGGGAAGCTCAACTTGACAGAATAAGGCCTCATACACATCTTGTGGGAACATCCACACCTCACCTGAAATCTGACCATGCATCAGAACCTTTGGTCAGACCTTAAACCAGGCTGAGAGATATTTAGCAACTTATATCTCTGAATGAGCATATCAATTCAGCAGAGGAGAACTTCACTGCTCATAAGCTCTATAACCTTCCTCTCAGTACTGTCAAGATACCTGTATCTTCTTCACTTCAATCCGCACCTTCGTATAAGCCTCGCCCAACCTTTCAAGGCTTGAACACACAACCCACTTTACAGCCTAGATTCGTTCCCAAGCGTACCACTCATGTTCCCTCTCATCAGCGTTTACCAGTACAGTATCAGGTAATACGCTCACTAATTCATGTGGTACGTTCATGACCTATTCCATCCTCTTTATGCCCTATTTGCTCATAGCTTCTTCTGTCATCCAACCAGAAAAGTCCTCAATCTTTTATTGTTCCCCCTGCACGTGATGCCATGCCTGCCGCAAGCCATCCCATTTGTTCTTTCCATCCACTAGCTCCAGGAAATCAATGTATTGTTCCTATCCGCTCCCATCATCCACAGTTTCTTCTCTGCACTGGTGCTCAATCACAGCCACTTACATCACAACAGGTAGCTAAGGTACAGTTACCACCACCTTTTTAGAAATGGCTCATCTTACCGCCACGGCTTCAGCTAGCACAGTTCCAAATGAGCCATCACTGTACGAAGTTCCTAAGCCTACCATACCAGACTTCACTAAGGATAGTGAGAGAGATTTTTGCCAACCTGGAGCTGGCCCTAGACAATCTTCTGAACCCTTATGTTCAGCTGAGCGAGAAATATAAATATCATGTTCTCCTTGAGCATCTTAAGTTGCCTGAAGCTCAGATGATTGCTCAGCCTTGCTGTCATCATCTATAGCCTTATACTGCTACAGTGTGGGCCCTCCATTTGCAGTACAGTCAGCCCCACCAGTTAGCTCAGAGTGAGATAGTGGCAATACTTACAGCATCTGACATCAAAATTTGTGACTCACAAGGGTTTCAGAGCTTTTCCTTGTGGGTTCACCTGCTAGTGAGTATACTGGTATTGCTAGAGGGCCAAACTGACAAGGCAAAGTCACTGTAGCTACATTGAACCCATACATTCTAAGGGACTTGGCTGGATGGTTACAATCAAAGGTTCAGCAGCAGAGGCTTTTTCAAACCAACTTGTCCAATGGTATCAGCAGGAGCAGCCAAGCAATAAACCACCCAGAACTACCAAGAATAAGAGTCAGGCAGATGTCTGAAGGGAGAGAAGGAAATAGTTGTTCTCCACAACATCTGTTCTGTACTCACCCACATTTAAGGGAAAGCGTTCAGTTTGAGATCTCTCCCATCTCAGCACCCACAGCCAGATACCCATTCGACAGGCTTTCACTGCAAAAGAGATTGATCTCATTGAACAGACATACCCAGTTCAGTCTCTTAAGCACCACTACCCATATATAAAGGATATCCCCCTTCAGCCTTTCAGGAAAGCCCAACCTCTTGTCTTGATTGGCTCTGACAATTCTCATCTTATCTTACCCATGGAGCCTGTTAGAAGAAGCTCTTAGAGAGGTCCCATTGCTGTGCACACTTAGCTGGGTTGGACCCTCCAAGGTCACAAGAGTTTCAGAGAAAGTTGTCCTCCAGCGCACCAATGTGTGTTCACTGCTTCCACTAGTGCATCTGATTCCTTGCTTAGTCATGTTGAAAACCTATGGAAACTGGATGTACTACCCCCTCCACAGTGAGAAACACTTTACTTGGTCCCAATGAGACAAATAGGCCATTAAAATGTTGGAGGACTGAACAGAAAGGGTCACTATTGATGTAATTGAGCGCTATGCAATTCCCCTCCTCTGGATTCATGATGCTCCCAAACTGAAGGCTCCAGTGGATGCTACCATGTCCAAACTAAGCAGTATAGAACAGAGGCCAGTAGAATCCACCTTAGGCCTGAAGTAGAACTGGTCCCCTGTTGTCTTGAGCTTTCCGCACAAGCCCCTGCAACAGTCCCCAGTGACCATGAGAAGGATCTCTCAAGTGCCTTCTCAACAATATGACCCCTTAGGGTTCCTTACACCCTATATCAGGGGTTCTCAAACTTTTTGGGGTCAGGGACCCCTTACAGGCGAGAATTTTTTTCCATGGACACCTAGAGATATGCTTGATCGGTAACACCGATTTAAGCATATGTTTAAAACCATTCGTACCCTTAGATGCCATTGGCACTATTTGTATTCTAAAACTTTCACTACTGGATTCCTCATGGGAGGGAGGCAATAAAACACCATCAATCATTCTGCACCACTTGCCATCAGTGGCAAGCAACCTTCCATCTGCCTGACTTAGGCTATTAAGCCCTCCATTCCTTGCCACAGGAGTGCTTTGGACTGACTCGGCCTTCTCATAGTGGAAAAGGTGGTGCATCTTGAACTCAACAACTCTCTGGATTCTGATGCATTTCTTCCTGCTCTCAGGAGGTTCATTTCCCACCAAGGTAAATCTATGGAGCTGCATTCTGACAGGGGCACAAATTTCTGTGGTGCTGAGAGAGCTTCAAGAAGCATTTCAGGCAATGGAACCAGAACTGCAGAAGAAACTTTGTGCCTATCAACTCACTTTTAAGTTGAGTCCTTCAAGCTCCCCCCACTTTGGAGGTATATGGGAGAGAGAGATTTGATCAGTGAAAAATGCACTTCAAGTCGCAGTTGTTCACCAATCAGTGTCTGAGGTCATACTTAGCACTGTGCTGATAGAGGTGAAGGAATCCTTAATTCCAAACCTTTGGGATATACCTCCTCAGATGTGGTTAACCTGGACCCAGTTACTCCCAACATGCTACTCATGAGATGGCATGATTCCACATTACCCCATGTAACTTAACACTCTTGAGCCCATGGGGCAACACTGCTGGTGCCAGAGACAAATCCTAGCAGATCAGTTCTGGTCACATTTTATTCATGATTACCTTCCTACTTTGCAATCATGGAACAAATGGCTAACTGCTACAGATTACCTGGAAGAGGACATAATAGTTCTTGTAATGGATCCTCAACTGCCCCAAGCCTAGTGGCCCATTGGCAAGATAGTAAATATCCATCCCAGTCCAGATGGACTGGTCAGATCAGTGAATATCTTGATTCAGGACCGGATCTACACCAGACCAGTTGCACGTCTCATCATGTTACTCTCACCGCCACCTTGACAGCATTAAAGGAATTCTGTTCCCAGTCACAGCAGCTGGGCTCCTGTGGGGGCAGCTGTTGTGAATTCTTTCATGCTGTCCAAATGGGAGCCCCTGGTGGAAAGAAAACTCACCACAAATTGAACTTATTCATTCCCCTGCTTGATGGCCAATTGTAGACAAGTGTGCTTCATGCCACTATATAAGGCCTTTACTCAGAATTGTAGATCTCTCTGTTCTCCTTCCAACCTTCCTGCCATGAATGTAAGCATATAATGTTTATCTACATTTCTTTGCATTTCTTTTTAGTCTGTTGTAATATTTTGAGTTTATTATTAATTGTATTTGAATCCAGCTTTTAATAGTTTGATTAGTTGATTAGTATGTAGTTTGTAATATTAATTTTGCACTGCAGAAACCATGGTTTTATGGTTTATAGTTTCAATAAAATTTGAAATCTGCAACCATTGTCATTGTCTCTTTATAAACACAAAACACAAGTGTGTAGGTTGATTTATTAGTCAAATAACTAATAAGTTCTACTTACATCATAGGCGCAATCTCTGGGCTTTTTGCTGTGGATGGTGTGCACCAGTGCTAGTATAAGCAGGTGTCTTTTTCAGCTCTTGCCCAGTGGAACAACTAGTGCTTGCTATCTCGTCTTTCTTTTTAAAGAAACTGCCTATTTTTGGAACCTTTGCTTTTTCTTTCAATTTTCACCACTGAAACCTGCTTTTGTGTTTGTACTTCATTGCTCATTTCTCACTTAACTTACTTGCTATGTTGATTTTGGTATGCAGTAATATACATGTCCATAATTACCCAGAGTTCCATGCAGGTACACTTTTCACATTTAAATTTCACTTGCTACGTCTATACTGTAGATTCAGTGCTCAAGATGTTTGAGATCTTTTGATACAATAGTGGTGAGATAAAGAGGGGTTGCAGGCCTCAGTGCAGCTGCATTAACTGCATATATGGTAGTTTCACCACAGCTGGGACACACACAACAGAGACAGAAACAGAAGAGAGAGAGTACCAGCAGCTTGTGAGAAATGCCGGTGCCCAAGAAGAAGCCACGGTACTCCAAAGAGTAAATACTAGCAGTGCCGGTACCGGTGCCGAGTACTGGCCCTCTTTGAGCACTGCATATGGACAAAAGGAGGAACTTCACTAAAGCAAGTTGTTGCATCATCTCAGTCAAAATTTTGTTTACATCTGCTTCCCCATGAGATCATGTGAGATTACATGAGGTGGTGCATGGCTACCTCTGGCACGATAATCTTAATAATATCCTGTAGTGTGTGATGTGTCTAAGACACCCTTCAATCTTCTGAAGGCTTTTTACAAGATTTTGGAATATGGCTGCAAGCTTTTGCCCCCATTTAGCCACAAGAGCATCAGTGAGGTCTGCACAGATGTTGGACAAAAAGATCTGACTCACAGTCGCTGCTCTTACTCATCCCAAAGATGTTAGAAAGGGGTTGAGGTTAGGGCTCTATGCAGGCCAGTCAAATCCTTCTAAATCGAACACTGAAAAGATCTTAATGAACCATACTTTGTGCACAATTGCATTGTCAAGTTGAAACTGAAGAGGCCCCTCCACAAACTAGTGCCACAAAGTTGTCACAAACTATTGTCCAAAATATTATTGTATGTTGTAGTATCAAGAACTTTCTTCAGTAGAACTTATTGGCCTAGCCCAAACCATGGAAAACAGCCCCAAACCAAAAAAGCACAAAAATATGTTTTTCTTTGCAATCTAATGTACATTAATGTTGTAAATGAGTATGTTTGTGTGTTATGTCCATTCTAACAGGACCCCAGGTAACAAACCAGGCAGCAGCCCCAGAGGTCACACTCCAGATGAGACCGGACGCCGCCATGATGCCAACTCATCTTCTGACTTGGCCAACTCAGTCACCAGTGACATGCTCATGGTAACACAAAATATCAACACCATATATCTGCAGTCCCATGAGCCACATTTATTGATACTCATTCATGCTCTGTCTGTTTTCTACACTGCTGAACTCATCTATATTAAGAGGAAGATGACTGCTGTCAGCAAAGCCTTTTAAATCATAATAAATGACATGGCTAAGAGACGTGAATGGCGCCTCCAGGTCATCTTTCCTAATCTGAGATGAAAGTTACATGCAGGCCTTGAAACAAGCAAGTTGGAAATGAGCCAAGAGGGAGTTAGACGAAATAATGTAAAAACCTCAAAATAGGGCTTATTAGTAATTAATCACCATTATACACACTGTCATAAAGGCGAGTTATATTTGCTTACACAATAATTAGCAATACCTATCAGCCTCATATAGACTGTATATGTTCATCATGTCTGTGTTTTTTATTTTTATTATTTTTTTGTATTGGTTAACTGATATCAGCTGATTCAGTCATGGTTCACAATGAGTGGCTCATTCAGAGCTGTATGGCTACCAGCTGACTAGGAACATCCAGTCATATTCATGCAGATGTACAGTTCTGCCATTATAACCAAACCTTTCTCAATGTCACTCCGCTGAAACACACATGCTAACGCTGTTTGCTGATGCAGCTCCCTCACAACACCTCCAGATACACCATATGTGCTACTTTTTGGTATTGTTGATTTATGTTTTATGTTCATGTATGCAGAATTCTTGTCGTTGCTCAGATGCTTGGAAAGCTCCCCTAAGAAGGAAAGCCTTTTCCATCAACTGTGTAATTATTTGCTGTATATGATCAATTCCTGTGTCTCTGACTGAACCGTAGATGTTCAAAACTTACATCATTCTGAGCAGCTTCAGGACTTCAGGTCCATGTTGGCTTAAAAGTTGAGCTTGACATTTTAAAGCTCATTAAAAATTGAAACTTCGTCTGCTGATGAAGACTGTATAAATCTTTGATTAATTGGATCTTGGGGGGAGATTGTTTTGTCAAATTAATATAAAGTTTGTGCTCTGGTGATTTGGCTTCTTTGGAGTTCAGTTAGGGTTGCTTTTAAAACTAACCTGACATACCATAACTGGTACTTTAGCTGACACAACTCACCTTTATAGCAGCAATTGTTATTGAGTTAGAGTTCGGTGTTAAATGATAATTCCAGTTTCTTACAACATGAGTCTTATTTTTGTAGTATTACTCCTATCAGTAGAAATAACATTGTACTTACCAAATTAATAGCTGAGATAGAGCACAGATACATTCAGTTGGAGCGGGAAACACAAGCAGTCTGACTGTCATGCAGGTTTTAAACAAACCGTCAGTTTAGCTAAACCTATTTTATTTGGAAGATAAAACATAGGCACTAGAATTATTTATGAAACTGTCTATTATCCATCATTCAGTCATTTTGCATAAGATGCATCTTTGTCCTTCAACTTACTGTAAATAATACATACTGTCTTAGTTTTGAAAAAGACAGTGAGAAAATGAATCCTACACACTTGCTTAGTCCTATGAGAAGTGTTTCCTCCTCCCAAGTTTTTCATCACTTAAAAAGTACTCCCCTCATCCCACTCAGCTCACCCACCTGTAGAGCATCGCAGTTAGTTATGGTTATACAGTATGTCAGCTATCTGAAACATACAGTAATCATCACTCTGAAGTGAGACACTGGGAGTGTGTCTTATTCAGTGCGGTTCGGTAATTAGCTGTGAAAGAACATGCAGTGCTGTGGGTGCTGCAAGAATATGGCAGAGATGGGTAGCAGTGTGTAATTATGTGGGTTTCATGGTGTGTCTGAGGAATTCACAGTGGTGGTGCTTAATGATAATACTCATTCTGGGCAGTTTTGCCAAAGGCGTCTATATATTACACAACCCTCCTTTCATGCTGAAAATACCCATCCTACACTTTTGAGCCACTTCTGCTGCTGTAAGAGAGGCAATTGGTAATGTACAGACTTTATTTTATAGACTGTATTTAAAAAAAAGAAAGCTGTGAAATGGCATCAACTTCAGAGTATATATACATCCAACCCTCTCAAGCGGCTCAGGTGATAGAGGTTGGAGGATGGTGGGTGGAGGTCCTGTCAGCTTCACATGGTTCTTATCGGGATATACTTTGACACTGCTTTCATTTTGTGTGATGCTCACAGAGCCATGGATTGTGCGGTGTGAACGTGTCTTTGCCTCGGTGTCATCACACTTCCACACATTTGCAGAGGTTTATATGTCCTTTATCTGTTGTAAGGATAAGGCTAGTAATACACTATCTTTTGAGAAGACCAAAACCAGCAACATATTACGTCCATCTCTCATTAGTTTTTGACTTCCCCAGCCTGTGGCTTACAGCCCCAAGCCCATTAATACCGTCTGTAGATATAAATCTGAAAACAGTTCATGAATATATATTTTCATTTTTTACAAAGGATGAATGATTTCCCAAGGCAGCTGGGTACTGTAGCTTTTATTAAACTCTTACTCAAACAGGAGTAAATTGTGCATTTGTTGAGGACTATTTTCAGCTGCAGATCTGGTGTACTAGCAAGTATTTACAGCAGAAGGAGATTTCATATGGGATCCACTCAGAATAAACTACATTGCCAATGTTTCTTGTAAAGAAGCAACAACATGTCACGCAGCGCATGGTGTGGCTCACTGAAGTCTACGGCACCGGCTCAGGAAATACTTGTTAGAAAGATGAATTTAATTTTGGTTTTGGTCTTTTCATGTTATTTGTTGACCCTAAAAAAGAGTAGAATATCACAAGACTTATCCTTTTTTCCCCCTTCCTATTAACTTTTGTGCAACAATAGATTTAGCATCCACTGCACGTGGGTTTTCTGGGTTCCAGAAAAAAAGAAGAGTTTTTCTTAGAATTCTTTTTTTCTTTTTTGACAGGCAAGGCAGTACAATTTGACATACGGAGAATATAAAATGTCTGTAGTTGAGCAATTTAGATCCCACTCATTCCCACCCACTCCCACCCATCCCTCATGTTTGTTATGACCACCAAGAAAAAGGAACAGACATGAAAACATATACACAAATGCTAAACACATACTCAAAATAGAATATTAAAACTGAAGAAGAGGAGATTTTAAGAATTGAATGAGAAGGGGTGACGCTGGGAAAAAGAGAGAAATAGCAGAAAATGGGGAAAAGCAATTTAGGCCATCTGTTGGATGGAGGACTGCATAATGAAAAGTGATCATATTCAGCATGGAGAATGAGGCTGAGCAGTATCATCAGAAATATGTGGGGGAATACAGAATTGGATGTTAAATTTCTGGAACTGCTCCTTGAGTAATGCCTCCAGCTCTTCCCCCATAAGATAGCAGTTTTAAACTGGATTTTCCTCCCTCCCTCCAGGTCACGCCACCATCAGTCAGAGGGTCTGTCTGCCAACAGATAATCTGCCTCTCATCTCCACACAGCCATGCACACTTTGTGACCTTATCGCTCAGCAGACACCGACCATGTGACATAACATTATGCTAGTTTGCCATTTAGGAGCTTTTTTTATGTTGAAGCGCAGAAGTAGTGCCCCCTGTGGATTGGAGTCCAGTATTCCTATGAAGTGTGATACCACCTGTCAGCTCCTCTGGAAGTGTTTAATCTGTGTGTGAACATGCTGTGAATATGTCTGAGTTTGACCCTGTGGTTTGATAATAGTTATGCAACATTTTCTCTACCCTTACACACGCCAGTTCATTAGGTACACCTAGCTAAAACTAATGTGGTCTAATACAATAATGTAACGATAGATCCTTCCTTCATGAAGATTACAATGTGCAGTTTTTGTTGAAAGTGTTTTAGAGAGGTGATGCCACAACTTTTTAGTCCAACATTACAGCTCACCCTAGCTTTTGGAAACAACCATCGACAAAACAATCTCAATTCAAGGCCCTTATACTCACTTGTTCTGGAGCTCTTGACCAGATCACATGGTCCTCATCAACAGTTGCCCTGGAGCATTCTGAGCAGCTCCAGGACTTTTCATTAAAGTTGATGTGAAAGTAGGCATATTAAGTGACTATTGACGTGTGATACCATCAAAAGCTCAAGAACAAATGAGTAAGTTGACCTTGAGTTGTTTTCAAGAATGAATTGTCAAACTCGACCATAATGTTAAATCAAATTCTTTTGAGTTGAGATTGTTTTGTCAATAGGTTTGTGCTGTAGCTGCATTGTATTGCATGATACTGAGTTTTTTTCCAATATTTTGCCCACCACATTTATATCAAAGAGGTAGATTAAATATTATAAACACTTCTCGAATCAAAAGCACAACAAACATAAACTAGCAGCTGAGTGTATCTTTTCTGGCTCGCTTCATTATGAAATAATGAAGTAGTGAACCTTAATAAAAAGTAATATGATATATGTGATATATGAATATGATAATATCAAGTGAAACATGATCTGACCTTGGCTTATAATTTATCTTTGATAGGTGTTAATTGTAAGAAGATTTTTTTCCCCCTCCAAAGATGAAGGTGCTCCTGAAAACAGTCATTTATCTTGTTTCAAAATAGAATATAAAACCAATATTATACCCATAAACACTGTATATACCTTCATCGCAATGTATCAACATGTGTCGAGTATCAAGAAGGGAATGAAAAATCGACTGTGTCTCCTCTTCCCCTTTTGTCTCCCAGTTGTCTCCGGGTTCGGAGGAAGATGAACACGAGGGTCCAGTGTGCGAGAAGCTGGGTCGCATTCAGTTCAGTGTGGGCTACAGTTTCCAGGACTCCACCCTAACCGTCAAAATTCTCAAGGGCCAGGAATTGCCTGCCAAGGACTTTTCTGGCACCTCTGATCCGTTTGTCAAACTCTACCTGCTGCCTGACAAGAAGCACAAATTGGAGACCAAAGTGAAGAGGAAGAATCTCAATCCCCACTGGAATGAGACCTTCCTATTTGAAGGTTTGATGGACAAGTAACAGAAACATGAACTTTGTAATTTTCACAGCACAGGCAGACACTCTTAACCTTTGCGTTTTGTTAAAATTGGCTTTACTTCCTCATTGTTTGAAGTCTCATAGACCCCACTTCTCTACGTATAATAATAATAATTGCAAAATCAGCTTTATTAAAAGCCAGTGGGTAGAAGAGTATAGGGTTGCAACTAACAAATATTTTCATTATCGATTCATCTGTCGATTATTTTCTGAATTAATCAATTAGTTGTTTGGTCTATAAAATGTTGAAAAATGTCAATGATTGTCTTCCAAAGCCCAAGATGCCACCCAAAATGTCTTGTTTTGTCACGACCAACAGTCCACAGCCTAAAGATATTCAGTTTACTATCGTAAAAGACTAAAGAAACCAGAAAATATTCACATTTGAGAACATGGGACAAGAGAGTTTGGGCATTTTTTTGTTGATCGACTAATTCATTAATTGACTAATTGTTGCAGCTCTAGAAAAGTAATGAAGTGGTAACCCTTCTCTTTGCCATAAAACTGGGCTTTAATAAAAAATAAAAAAAATATATATGGTGTATGGTCTATGTATGAACAAATACATTCTTTTTGTTTGTCACTGACAAAGAAATGTTCAGTCCTCCGTAGTGGTGTTATTTATGTTTGACTGGTTGACTTATTGCTAGACCTGAAACATGTCATCCGTTCAAAATCATATTCATAAGCAATTCTCATGAGATTTGGAAAAGTCACAAAGTATCAAGGTGATAAAACAATGTTAGGTATGTTGATGTGTCTCCAGGACAAAGCATTAGAGCATTAGGGTTTAAAAAATGATTTTTTTGCTTTTTTGTACATCACTGTGATTTATCGGGACTGTTTTTCTGTCTGTTTCTACTTTAGGATTCCCCTATGAAAAGGTGGTCCAGAGGACTCTATACCTGCAGGTCCTCGATTACGACCGCTTCAGCAGGAATGATCCCATAGGAGAGGTCTCCATCCCCCTCAACAAACTGGACCTGGCCAACATGCAGACTTTCTGGAAGGAGCTGAAACCTTGCAGCGATGGCAGCGTGAGTAAGGAGGGAAGAAAGGGAGAGGCAGGGAGGGAAAGAGGAAAGAAGAGGGACAGAGAGGGAGGAGGGGAAAGAGAAGACGGGACAGAATGTAACGGGTGATGTCATTCCTGGCTGCCGTGACGGTCCCGAGGGAGATGTGGCAGTGTGCTGGTGGGAGAGGAGATAGAGGGGAATATGGAGAGGGTGACAGGTAGACTGAGAGAACACAGGCAGCCAGAGAAAGAAACAGAAATACACAGTAAGCAACATAAGGGAGAACAATCTGAAAAGGCGGATGAAAAAAGTAAACAATTTGCTGTTGTTGTGTATGATTTCCCCAGGGGAGCCGAGGGGATCTGCTGGTGTCTCTGTGCTACAACCCCACAGCCAACACCATCACTGTGAGCATCATCAAAGCCCGCAACCTCAAAGCCATGGACATTGGAGGCACTTCTGGTATAGATGTTCCTTCATCTCCTATATGCTTTTTTTCCTTTATACATTATTGTTGCTTGCACTTGAATGACATCAAGACTAAAGAGAAAATTGTTTTTTTCCACTGCTAGAAAATTACATCAAATCCATCATAACACGCAAACTAACACTAAATATAAAGAAGGTAAATGGGAATGAGAAATTGTAAACAGCATGCAAACAGGCACATCTCCCTCTTCTCAGACCCCTACGTAAAGGTGTGGTTGATGCACAAGGACAAGCGTGTGGAGAAGAAGAAGACGGTGGTAATGAAGCGCTGTCTGAACCCTGTTTTCAACGAGTCCTTCCCCTTTGACGTGCCTGCCCACGTGCTGAGGGAGACCACCATAATTATCACTGTCATGGACAAGGACAGGCTCAGTCGCAATGATGTCATTGGAAAGGTATCTCCTTCTCTCTTCTTCGCTTCTCCCTTCTTCTTCTCTTCCTCTGTGTTTTTCTGACTCTGTGACAGAACCGTCACCACCTGATCACTTATTCAGTCTCTACTGACCCCTGCTGGAACACGCAGATTTCATGCCAATCATCAGCTGATCATCAGGTTGATGGTTGATACAGACGCATGTCAGTTTGTCCAAATTCACCAAACTTCAACCAGAATATCCCTTTTGATTGAAATGTTACACACATTGTATTATTGCCCAATTGTTGTTTCAACATTTCGATTATGATTTGTGAATTCTTGCTTGATGTGATAAGAAAAATACACTGTTTCACTGAGGATTGACTGCTCCATATCTTTTAAAGGATTTATTGAAGATTTAATATATTTTTTCAGTTAGTTAGTTTACAGGTCTGTCATTTCATAATCATTTCCCAATTGTTTTCCAGACTTTTTCCTGGAAAGAAAAACATAATTTGGTACAAATTCTATGGAAAATAGAGACAGTTTTGAGACAGTTAATTAGAGTAAAGTCAGAGTTTAGATAGTTGTAAGCAGTTGCTTATTTTCAGAGACAATGAAAGAATGTCCCCATTTAAACCTGAGCAAAGATTAATTCCTTTTCGTAATGCTTAATTTTACAGGTCTCTGAATTTTATATTTATTTCCTGGAAATGTTCTGTGTAATTTTTAGGACATTTTAAGGAAAGAATGGTGCCATTTGGTACAAAAAAAGTGTTAAGTTGGTTTATTTGGTAAGTGCCCCCTCATTATATTTGAGTTATTAATTTACTTTTTAATCAATTCTAATCAATTCTTTAACTGACAGAAAATGCTCAGTTCTCAGTGTGTAGTTTTGTGTGCCAGACTAAATATTAGCATATTAGATTGTTTCTTAAAAACACAATGTCACAATTTCTGTCTAAAATATATGAAGGACCCTAACCCTCCAATCATATCTGTGTTCCTTTTAAACACTGGAACAAACATCTTTGATGAACTATTGAGTGCTCTGTCAGTCATACACATCCACAGTAATTACAGGTACCATATATGTTCTGCATCCTAACCATATACATTATCTTCCTACGCACAGTAGAATTAATATGTTGCCTATTATACCACACTCATGAATAACTCAAAACTGTCTGGAAGAAAAACCTGGAACAGTATTTCCGGTGACATGTACACTTCAGGAGTTTCTTCTTATATAAAGTATTACTCAAAGACGCCTTGTTTGATCTTTGTTAGTGTCAGCATTAGCCTTTCTCTGAGCATTTCAGCAAGTGAAATCTCTTTCTCTAATGGTGCTTTTTTTGCCCTGGATTTAAATTCTGATTAGAGTGGCAGGCTTAGTGGTGAAAGCAGGGCTCAATTTAAGACTCACAGTGAGATTTTTTTTACTTAATACTCCACAGTTTTTTGTCTTTTTTTGGAATGCTCTTTACAAATAACATCAATCTCACTCTAGTGTGACACTAGATACTGTACATGAGTTACATCCTCTCTCTTCCTCACAGATATATCTGTCATGGAAGAGTGGCCCTGCAGAGGTAAAACACTGGAAAGACATGATGGGTCATCCTCGTGCCGCCGTGGCCCAGTGGCACGCTCTCAAGGCTTGAGGGACCCAGCGACCAACCTGCCTACAGTGTCCCCCACCCTCCCCCCCCGAATTCAGCATCAGCCTCTCAACCCCTGCCCTCAGCACATATCTCCTGCTCACTAACTGCAGTCATGGGCTGCAGACAATGTGTGTCATCTCTTTGTTCTCAGGCCTCTTTGATATCCCTTGCCCTCAGTCCTTGTGACACCATCCTTAAATTTCACCCTTGTCAAGTTCTGATTCCCACTTGACACCCCCCCCCCCCCCCCCCCACCCCCCCCCCCATCCCTTTGTCTGAACTTGAAAAAGGTCTTTGATGTCTTCACTCACTTCCTCCTTGTACTGTCTTTCTATGAGATTTGTTTTTTTTTCAAGATACCCCTCAGTCTTTCTTCTTCTTTGTTAACCATTCCCTGTATTAAGAGCAGTACCTCTTGCCACCCATGAATACAAACTACCAACCAAAAATGGATCAAACTGATATTCCAACCATTTGTTCCTTTATGGTGGCAAGACGGGCTGCATTCACTGACCCATGGTATCTGTTGTTGGAGTGAGGAGTCTTCCACTCTGCTCCTCGCTTTCTGTCAATGTCCTGGCACTTTGTTTAAATCCTCTTCTGTTTGTTTCACTATTCCTCCCCCTTAAAATGCCTGAAAAATCAGGAAAACCAACACAGGCAATGAAAGAACGGGACAGGCTGTATTTAAAATGGAATCGGACTCAACTCATGTTTGATCTTTTTCACTCTCTCTTTCTCTGGCACCACTGTAATAATTCTCCCTTGGCTGGAACCCTTTGTCGTCTGTGCGTGCTGTGGGTGATGTGCTGTAACCCCAAATAAAGTTCTTCAACAACAACAAAAAAAAAAAAAGGATACGATGACTGAACGTTTAACGCCAGTCCTTAGGGCAAGTGTAAAAAAAAAAAAAACAACTTTCCTATTTTCTTGGAAAAGAAGCCCTGATGGACAGAAAAAAGAGTTAAGTGATTGATGTGTTATATTTTTGTTTTCAAAAGAACTTAGAGAATCAACCTGTTCTTCCAGACACAGAAAATAAGCAAAAAGCCAGCTTCCATAAGTGTGGAAGTGTAGGTTAATGTATGTGTGCGTGTATGTGTGTGCGTGTGTGTGTGTGAGTGGGTATTTTGGAGTTGCACAGCTAATTAAAGATATTGTTGGAAACAGCATTGCCCCTGATAATAATGGTGAAAATATGTTACTGTTAGAATTCATGGTGTTGAAGATAGCTGGAGACCTGGGGAGGTCACTATGGTTAAAGGGTGAGTCCACCTAAATCACAGACACACATATAGTATTTTCCAACTCATCCCTTGTGGTATTGAGCCGTGCAGTTAGTTTTAGATGTATCTGCGGCTGAAATGTCTGCTGCCATCCCTGTAAAATGGAGGTGAATGGGATTTTGTTGTGGATGCTCACTGCATATAAAATGGCTTTTGAAAAACTCAGCAGCAGCTTGTCTTCTCAGAAACAATGTCCTGGTAAATCGGGATAATCCACAAACCTCATGGTGAATGGTTTTCTCTGGAACTAGAAAAAAATAGTCCCTTTTCAGTGCTTTGGGTACTTCAGAGAAATACATACACGTAGTTGACTGGTGGCAGCGGTCTCAGTGTCAGATATACTAAGATTATAATGTTGAAACCATCTGCATTACGAGCTTTTTCTGGAGCTTTCAACAGTATCTCACAATTGTCATCAGCGGATGGAGTTTGGTCAGTTGAATCAAAGATCACACTGTGATAAACAGACTGCTGAACCCTCAACATGCACACAGTGGCAAGACACTGAAACACACCAAGCCTATGTTATCAGTAGAGGGGCCAAAAGCTACACCATCCCAAGGAAGACCAAACAAAAATTGCTGGAAGCAAGGACTGCTCAGTGCCGCCCCACAATTTAAGCACTTTAATGCAGTGCCACTGTGTGCATGTCTGGGATTAAACAGTTTTTTCCAGGAGGTTCAACTGAGCAAACTCCATCCATTTAGGAAGACCGTGAGTTGAAAATCTCTAGAAGAAGCTAATTAGTGGACTTTGAGTTAAGGTTTTTGGTCAAACAACTGTTTCTGAGGTCAAGGATAAAATTCAGTGCATGTTTTTTGTGATTCTGGTGAACTGACCCTTTATGGGGGCAGGCAGTATATTACTTTTTTAGGGGTACAGATGGTCACGTACCAAAAAATCCATTAAGATTAAGATTAAGAAAATTTATCAATCAGAACAATTTATCCCAGTCACCCATGTTACCACGTGACTAATGAGCTGCAACAATCTGTGCATCTAACCTGGAATAAGGATTAAAAACACCATCAACATTTTCTTTTATCCCTTTTTACAATATTAGACCTGATTTTGTTTTGTTTTGGGAGTCAAACTGAGTGCAGGTCAGTCTGTCAGTCTTCCAGTTGTTTGCTTCACTGCTCCAGGCAGAACCTGAATGTGACCTCCCCCAAGTCCCAAATGGACATGTGCTTAGTGAATGAAAGGAAACATATGAGAGTAATAATATCTGAGGGCGAAAGGTCTTTTTTCATTCCACTGTTTGTTCACATCTACTGTGTGTGTGTGTGTGTGTGTGTGTTTGTGTGTGTGTGTGTGCACTGTGCGTGAGGGTCAATATTTGAACTTTAGTTTGTGTGATTGTATTTACCATGAATCCCTCTGTGTGTATATCTGCACTGAGTTCTATTTTGCCAGTTTAATACAGAACAACATTGTTTACCGTTTTTATTCTGTATGAAATGATCCAGATGTAAAAAGAAATATGTTTTTTTTTTTTTTAAAGTTGTCACTTCTAACGAATCACTGCACTTGTTGATGACAATGCTGGAACAAACCTCTCTTCATAGCAGGGTTATTTTCTCCACCTGTGGTTTAGAAGGATCTTAGTTTGGGAGGAGGCCAATCTGTTATACATGAGCTGAGAGTGAAGGTCATAGGAAAAATATCACAAATAAGCGTTACAGCAACCCTAGATAAAAACCTGTTTTCTTTCACCGCCATACAACTGATTTTGAGTTTAGACAGAAGCAGCTACCAACACTTTGTCCTATCTGTCCTTCCTATCTGGTCTGCTCTGACTCGCCAAGGCCATAAAATGATGAAGCTCCTTAACATTGCAGCTGACATTCCCCCAAAACCCCACCGTCATGCACACATGCTTTCTGGCACAAAGTGTTCTGTGTGTGCCTTATAAACCCCACCACGCCTTGCTCTTCACCATATGCGCTCCCTAATCCAAGTGTCAGGGAGGGGGGTAGGAAAAAAAAAGGTGAGACAGGAGATAATCATCACCTCATTGCATCATTAGCTACGTCTCAGGTCAGAGCAGAGCATCGGAGCATCCCAAAATAACCAGGAACACAGTCATTTGTCTGTCCTGATGGCCCTGTGTGATAAACAAGGAATTATTATGAGTGCTGCTGAGAAAGCATTACATTCCAAAGGCTTCGTGAAAGTCATCACAATCAATGCAATTCCAAATATCGGTTAAAAAACAGTCAGGGTTTGGTATGTTTTAGTTTTAAGAAATCGAGCAAGAGTCGTCTTTCTAATATAGTGACACTCTTCACTGGCCAAATACCATTATGCTGGTAAATTTTACTGGACAAGCTCGCATTTCTGATTTTGGGCATTCTCTTTGGGGACTGCTTGTATCAAAGAGAGGTTAACCAGCAACATTTAATTTATATACTGTACAAATGATTGTGAAGTGTCCTGTATGAAAAAAAAAGAAAAAAAAATCATCAGTATTTACTGGGGTTGTTGATATCTGTTTGTCCTTGGTATCACTCAGCCCCCTGTTTCACTCCCTTTTCTCTTTGTAGTTACACATCCGTGGGGTGCACAATGTTAAATATCAACCATTTATTTTTTTGAAATCTGTACAGTGTATATAAAAATATAAATGTGTATATAAAACAAAGATACTTCTGGTATTGTTATGAATTTTTTAGAAGCTTGTTCTTCTTATTTCCTCAAGTCTTAAATGTACTTCAACATGAAGGTTTATTCAGTCGTCCTGCAAGGAACAATGATGCAAACCAGCTCCCAACAATTGTTGTTGACTGTGAAATTCCTTGTGTAAACTGGGAGAAATTAGGTGCAATTTTCCTCTAATTTCACAGGGACTTGCTGCTAACTCAACTGCCAATCCCAGTTTAGTTTGATTTGGGGTGTTGATATCATCAACTTCTTTTGTAGAAGTTTAATTGCAACACATGGCCCAGCTGAAAAAAGCCACACTTATTACAGACACTGCTGGAAATAAATAGCCATCTTTGCTCTCTATCTCCCTCTCTCTCCCAGCTCAGGCAGAAATAGGACCTGGATTTTAAGGGTAATTAACATGGATCTTTAGAATTGGTGCTGATCTCTAGAATTAAGGAAATTGCCTGCTCTGCGTCCTACACAATACATTTCACTGTGTCTACAACATAAGATAACATCTGAGAGAAAATCTGTGTTGAGAGGGGGTGTATGTTTAATTTACCCACTTATCTAACACTTACATCCCCAAAGTTAAAAGTGGCAGCCCTCCTTTCTTACCAGTGAGAGCAGTTTCCCTTTGCGCTCCTGTGCTCGCGACTCTCAAGCAGACATGGGAAGACAAGATTGAAGGCCAGGGATGCTGGTGGTGGTGGTGCTGGTGGTGGAGAGGAAACGAGAACATGAGATTGAAATTCCAGGGGAGCAGAGGGTGACAGCAGAGCTGAGGATAAAACAGAGAGCTGTCACGACACAGGAAGCAGCAGTGGAGGATGACAGGAGCGCTGGGCTACAGATAGGCACAGTGGGTGTGCGTGGGCAACTGATGAATATACACTCTAAACAAGCCTCAGAGCAATAAAGATGTGAATTCTGCTCCCAGTGCACGTGGCATCCACAGGTGGCATCTTTTTTTTTTCTTAAAGGTGGGGAATTGTCAAAAGTCAGCAAGGTTCTCATCTCACTACTGTTAAAGTGTGCAGGACATTTGCAAATTTGAATGGGCACTGGTTTATTTTGTGAACGAAGATATACTATGAGACAGACGGCAGTAGAGGAAAGGACACACAGAAGGGAACCTTTCTGATATCACCTCTGTTTATTTTAGGGCAAGCAGACAACATAAAAATTGAAGACTGAAATTCTTCCTCAACATATTTTTCTTTAAAAGTGGTGAGCAAAAAAAAAAAATGCACATCAACATATGTATTTGTCTCATATTTGTAATGTTGACTTTCCAGTGGGGATCATATGTACATTATAATTCTATGAGCATACACAAGCAGGCTTTTCATCTGTTTTGAGATTCTGTGCACATCTTCCCGGCCAGAGGGCATTTCCCTTCTGCTCTCAGTACAAGGTTCCACTGAACCGACATGACACACACCCAGGGAAGAAATTTTCCCCGTAGTCAACACACACACACACACATACACACAGATCCAGTGTTGGAGGATAAAGAGGGAGAGAAATATAACCTTGTTTACGTGGCTCTGAGCAAAAATATCTGTGGTTTAATTGGGCACTCGGCTTGACAGAAGATTTCACTGATGCTGTGTCTCAGAAAAGCTGGAATAATAACCACACAGACTAGTCTTTGGTTTACACCTCGCATATCCATTAAATTTGGTATTGTAGTAGCAATAGGTGAGCTTTGTTTTTTCAAGCAAATTGCACCTCAGCTTTCATCATTCATAAGTCACTGCACAATGGTTCTCTGCAGGCAATTACATTTCACATCATATCCTGCATAAACAATAAGGTATGTGAGATGTTTGTAGGTTTACAGGTGCTGCACTTGCCACAGATCAGCAGGTGCATCAATATGAAACTCAATAAAAAAGGTGGTCTGCTTCCATCTGGTGGCCATGTACCCACACTACAGGTAGCACAGTCTTTGTTATGTAACAGATACTCTTCGTACTGTCAATCACAGCATCCTCCAGTCACGTGATTCAACCCTCTGAAATGTGAGAATAGTAATGAAAGAATCAACATATGCAGCAAATGGTAGAGGATCAACATTTATTAAATAACCCATAATGTCTGTAATAGGCACAGTAAAATTATAGTACAGAACCAAGCCATGGCGATTCAACAAGCTACGCTAATGAATGGCTATTTTATTGTCTACTATAGATACATCATCGATTTCCATTTACAGTCTTCCACCACAAGAAACCTATACAATTAATGTCAAATATTCAGAACACTTCCTTAATATTGTGATGCAACAATCTTCACACGTTTCTGAGGCTAAAACTCCCTCAGCTTCCATCTTCATGTCTTCCACGCAGCTCCGCATCATGACAGGCAGGATATAACAGATGAAACAGTTGCAGAACGTGGAGACAGTGTGATAATTAAGTGTTCCAGATATTTTGCGCTCCACATTATTTTTTACACTCTGTTGTATGTAACTGGAGATTACATGAGAGAAAGATTTCTCTGGTGGGTTATGACACTGCCATTTCACTCAGTGCCCCACCCAGTATGAGTCTTTGAGAGAGTCCAGGGAGCCACAGACCTCATTGGTGTTCCTTTTCCAGGTATTCCAAGCTGGGCGCATCCAACCTTTGCTCCTGGTTGCGGTTCTTTGTGAATTCCTTCAGCATATCCATGACTTCTCCCTGGTAAACCTCAGGGGTGGGCTGGGCTTCTGCAAGCAAAAAGGGAACAGGTTTCTTTTCAGAAGATGTGAGGCTTGACTTGCCAGTATTACACCTGAGAAACACATCATTTTCACATACAGAAGATTCGATCTAATTTAAGAAGAAGTGATTGTTGTTTATTCTTTGCAAGAAATTGAATCATGAAACAGATGGCAGAAGAGCAGTGAGCACACAGAGGGGAGCCCCTCTGACATCACATTGGTCTATTTTAAGACATGCTGAAACCACGAAATTGAATGGCTGACAGAGGCTTATCCAATGGGAAATTTTTCCGCTGAAAAGAAAATTCACCTGAACATTTGTATTTGTTTCATACTGCAGTAATGGGAAAACACAGTCACGCTCTTTATGGTATTTTCAAGGTCTTGCTTGTCTCTTATGAGGCTCTTCATGAGTTCAGTGATATGCTACGCATGTGACTTTCTCTGTTTATTAAATTCAAGCTGGAAACCATCACAATGAATAATTTTAATTGTGTGTTTAAATGTATTCATGTAGTTTGGTTATCGTTTCAATGAAGTCAGCTTTCCTGCCTGGGTTTCCAGAGAAGGGCTGCCAACTGAATGTGTTGATGCTGTTCTCACACTGAATCTGTTTTGCACAACAGAACACAAACATAATTAATTCAAATTAGAAGAATAAAATGGTAGGTTATCCTGGGATAGTGAAAAAGCTCCCAGGGTGAAGTCCAAGCCAAAAGGAATTGAGCTTAATTTGTAAGCAGAGTTGTGATTTCATTATTTCAGCATCAGCGGCCATGAATGATTGCCAGTTGAAAAAAACGGATCTTTTATAATTATTATACCCACTGGAGTTTTCCATATTCTGTTGTGTTACAGGCTGAATTTAATATGTGTGTATGGTTTCTTGGTCGCTATTAAGTCAAAGCCTTATTTGCATTTGCAATTCGTACATTAATATTGCAAGGCTGAAATGTTTTGTGTCATTAAACATTCAAACATGTGGCAAATGACACTCTAAAAGCATATGCAGATTCCATTCAGAGTCTGAAATGCCCCTTGAGTGAAGTTTATCTGCATGTATTATGTCTACAGTACTATATAATATTGTGCAGGCAATATCACATATCTGAGGAATAACTCATCAAAGAAAAGAAATCATTCTTCTCACCTGTTGCCCAGTAGTAGATGTCCCAGTCATTGCTAGGTTCATTAATCAGTCTGTCGTACTGCAGCAGCTGAGTCTCACTCATTGTGTTCAGGTATCGCTTTGCAAAAAGGCTAAAAGAGAGAGAGGAAATTCATTTGAGTCTTTGCTTCAGATAGAGAGTCTAGTAATTATCTGAGGCGCCGGTGAATGGACTCCTCACTTGGTACCTGAAAACCTTAAAAGGTAACAAAAACAATTTCAAAACCTGGTCCAGCTAACAGTTGGCTCTTTTATACAGATATCCTGCATTATGGTCTAAAGAAGATCCATCATTAAGTTGCCTTTGCTTTTTTTACACTGAACCAAACAAAGCCAGCATAATGCTGCCCTCATGTGTGCTTTTCCATAGCATGCCGGTGTTCCTGATTCAGAGGTGTGACGTGTAACACAACAGTGTTAGCTCCCTGTCCCGCTGTGCCGGCTGTCCTTTTTTACACAGACGTCGATCCGGCTCAATGACTACCTCTGTAGCCGGCTTATTGGCAGAGCAACTCTGCTCCCCCCACTCCGTGTCCGTACCTTTTATACAGAGGACGCAGCATTCCTGCCTTGAACAGGCTGTGTAAAAGGAGCTAGAAACCTGAACAAACTAATCACACACCTATGCTGAATGACTGCTTGCTTGAGCACCAAAATAAGGCCAGAGCCACAAACTTGCATTTTTGTCCGATCTGCTTCCAGCCCTGGCTATACATCAAGATTTTAAGTGCACAAGTGAGGGAGAAAACATCAAACACCAGACTGGCTTGATGACAGACAGATAAGACAGCAGACTGTACAGTTTAACAACCTGAGCAATATGCAGTTCTCCAGCATGCCCCTCTTACGACTCTCATAGAGCAGGCGCCGTCTCTTGATGTCAGTGGGCTCGCTGAGCTTCTCCTCCCAAGGGGGCAAAGGGATCTCAATCAGGTCACCCCTGGTGTCATCTGGCGCGTCTCCACGGTAACCACGAGATGGTATCAGGCCTGCCACTGCTGGTCTCCATGCTGCCTGGCACACCCCAGTCACCAGCTGATAGGCAACAAACACGCACGTGAACACCACCATTCAATATCTCCATTCAAAATCTGTTGAACAATATACTGACATTTCTCCTTTTGTTGTTATAAATTCTTATTGTTTCTGTCACTTTGTAAAACACAGCAACTAGGGCACTTGGAGAAGGGAGAAGCCACTGGTTACCAACCTTTTTTGTTTGCCATGCCTTTATGACTGCAAAAATTAGTCAATTGATCGATTAGTCACTCAAAAGAAAATTGAATTGTCACCTATCTTGATAACGGATTCATTGTTTTTGAATTTTTGAAGCACAATGCCAAACATTTGATGTTTCCAGATTCTCAAATGTGATCATTTGCTGCTTTTCTTGGTCTTAACTTATTATAAATTACAATTTTGGGGAGGGGGGGTTTGACTGTCGTCATACAAAAACAAGACATTTAATGATGTCATCTTGTGCTCTAGGATATTGTGATTTGTGAACATTTTTCAGTGCTTCCTGATGTGTAGACCAACCAAGAGAAAACACTCAAAATATCAATCAATGATGAAAATAATCGATAGTTGCATCGTTAATATGGGCATGAGTTGTTCAAACAAAATGGGATTTGTAGTATTTCACATGAGGAAAAAAGAAAAAAGAAAAAAATAAAAGTTTTACCTTGAGACCCCTTTGAAGGTTACGAATGCAATGCAAGGTTGGAAACCACTGGCTTATGTTTTTGAAATATCGGCTACATGCTGGTGAGAAACTATGACAAGTTTCCTTAGAATATTCCAGTAGTTTTGCATGTTTTAGACCATGTTCTAGTAATCATACACACTTTACATCAGAGCTAACAATAGTGCAAACTATGAAGAAATTTGAATGCCTTATTTCTACCATTTCAGCAATTCATTGGTTTCCATTTACTTTCATAAAAGGTATGAAAATCAATTAGCAGACTCTTGAACTCTCTTGGGCTATGTAGCCTAATCCATCACAGTGAATATCAAGTCTGGTCTACATTAATATTCCTAAAAGTTACATAATGTGTGACATAATACAGTGCAAACTTTTTTAGAGTAATCTGCACTTAAATATTACCAATCAACAATAATGTAACAATGACAAAAAATGAATACTGACCTGATGTTTATTGTGATGGATTACATCACATTAATCGAGTATCATTTAAGAGGCTACCAATTTATTTTTCATACTCCACAGAAATCGATGGAAAATAAGAGTGGTAGGGAAATCAATTCAGAAATCTAAAACTGGTCAACCTGCATCCAAAAATGGTCACCAAAAAGTATTTATTAGTTGTAATTAAGGAGTTGGACCTTGCAAATACTTTAGCTCAGCTGCTTTAAAACAACTCAAATTGTTTTCTATTAACGTTAAGGACTACAGGATATGTAAGACAACAATTAGAGAGATGAGAAAGATCAATTTCCTAAAGAATTTAAATGATACAGTCAAGAGGGAGAGAGGAGCAGAGGTGAATTGCATAATGTCACATGCTGCCCTGTTGTACAACTGTTTACTCCTGGATTGTACAAGCGGAGCTCTGAGGCTAATGCCACCACTACAAAGGAAAAAATCAAACAAAATAAAGCTAGGAATGAACAAAAATGCAAAGTAGACATACATCAATTTACGTCTCATTAAATATTTTTAAATTAGCATTCGATCTTTTAAAAAGTCCTCGACGATCTCTTCAGTTAGCACTCGAGCTTCAACCAACACTAGTAACGTTACATGACAGCAAGTACTAGTCTTTGTTGCTACTACTTGTCTGGTTAGCCACAAATAACTGTAAATAACTCACTCTTTTCGCAATAATGGAAGACAGCATGTTTAGCCCTCTTTGTTTTAATGTTGAGAGGTTTCTGGGTGAGTTGATTCCCTGCCGTGAGGATGTCTCCGAGTCTCAAAGTCAGACACACTAACAGTAGAATTACACAAGCGGCTCTCACGTCACAGCACACGGGAAGACGGGAAACTATCGAGGGGGGCGCATCGCACACGATGATGACGCCATATTGCTAGGGTAACGCTCATTTTTGGCTAGCGTTACGGAAAAAACAGGCGTCAACACGCTATCGTTTATAGTTATTATTTGATTAGTTTATTTTCAGTCATCTTAAATAATCAACGTAAAAGCTCAATAAATTTCCCCCACGTCAGAACATGAAGGGACATGGCCATGGGAACCAAATGTCGATTGTTGTTGTCAACCGGTAACACATCCCTGACGGACTTGAGTTAGCAATATTTGCATTTATATTATTTGATCAAAGAGCGAACTAGTAGTTGTCCGAAACTGTTTGTATGTGTACTCATCCATGAAGGGTCGTGCATGTATTTTCATAGTGTCCATTAAAATATGATTTCCTGCCCGCCTGTCGTATCGGTTTATCATCATATTTTGTTTTAGCCACATAATTGTTTTCTGCGGACTTGAACGGAACGTTGGTTAGCTAACGTTAGAAACGTTAACAAGCATTTCTTGAATGTTGACTGTGCACCTGTTTGTCGGTATGCACTGATATGTTGCCTAGTGTGCATGTGCGAACTAAAAGCTACACTGACAGCAAAAATAAAACAAGAGTAGCTGCAGTGCCATCAACTGGATCATTTTAGGCCCGCGGGATGGCTGCTGCACAACCTGCAGCCGGACCAAGTACCTCCAAGATGGATCTCATTGATATCTACAGTGACCAGAATCAAAACGAGGAGGTGAGTCTGACCTTCCTCTTACGTACCTTTCATTGCAAAGTGCATGACAACTGCACAGGGTTGTGGATGTACATTTGTCGACACCTTGAGTTTTTATTGGATACCTCTGTGATCTGTGTTAAACATTTTTTTCGACATTTTGCTTCGAGTTTTGCCAGTATTTTCCAAATAAAATAAAACTACAGTAAGTGTCCTTTCAGTCAAGCATTCACAGCCTCAGGCACAATATCACTGCAGTCCATCTTGTGAGAAAAAACTCCCATCTTCATTTAAAGTTGTGCTGCCATATGTTCCATTGTGTAGACCTGTTTATTGGCTCAGTGAGAGTACTGTCATCCAATTTATATTTAACCTTTTTTGGCGACCAGTAAGAGTATGCATTAGATAGATCTTTGGCCTCTGTCAAAGCACAAAGCTGCTGAGAAGTTTCTAGGCTTTGTACTGCAGTGTTTGTTTTAAAATGTCTTTTATTGATGTTCTGCACATTAAGATACACAGGATGACACCATTAAGAGGTTTTTTTTCTGCCCCACAAAGGATTTGGACAGAATCGCTGAAGCAAATGAACTTTTTGATGCTGTTCTGACTGGCTCAGTCAATCTGGAAAGGAAAGTTACCACAAATGTGACCCCTCCTCATGGTAAGGAGATGCCAGCTAAAGAGGAGGATAAACAAGAAACAGTGAAAACCCCAAAAGGAGGAAACTCACTGAGAAGATTATCTTTATATATTGGAAATTTCCCCTGGGTGAGTCACGCATGTGTCCTGTAAATGTTTTTTTGTTTGTTTGTTTGTTTTTTAAGTGTCTAGTGTAATTTCTGCTGTCCAGTCCACATAGACTCGGAGAACAACTTACATGAAACATAACAGAGAATCACAAAAATGTGATCTGTCAAAGTAGGCGGTCCTAAGATGCAAAATCAGCAGAAAAACTTGACAAAAAGGAACAATATGTACAATTTTCCTTTAAAGAAATGTGCTCAAATATCTATGAAGCCGTAATGCAAAATCAAAATAAAACATTACAATACTTTTGAAGTCAGAGATGTTCTTTGTTTATACATATATAAACACATGACATTGCTGTAGTGTGTTGTAGTTTTCAAAAGTATTTCAGTATTGTTTTTTCAATTAAAAGGCAACATACAATATGTCAAACTTAAGTAACCTTCATTGAACAGGGGAGAGGAACTGCAGCACCATTTGTGTGCTGCTTACATTGCTGCCACAACATCACTACTGTGGCATTTCTCTAATCGCCATACGGTCTTGTTTGGTGCACATGGAGTAGACATCACACTGTTTACTAAAGCAATTTTCCCCACGTTACTCTCAGCTATAGAGCTTCACTTCATATGAAGTATGAAGTCACACCATTAATACTGATAGACACCTTGGTCTCTTAGTTGTTCAGTTACATTATATTCTGGTACAATGCAAAACATCCCCAAAAGAACAAGTCTGCTCTTTTATTAAATTGATGTGTGCTATACATTGTTATTAAATAAGTCAAATTGATTTAGGGACACTGCAGTTTATGCAGCTTCACTTCACATACTGTGATTTTTGTGTAAACCCACCACACAAAGACTGAGTTGTAAATAAGGAGTTTCTTGGTTTTGTAGTCCACTTCCACTCTTGTGGCATTGTGGATAGGAAAAGGCTATGTAGTGGCTGAAATGAGAGTTAGCCCCAGAAGGCAACCCTTATGAACAAGTGGTTCAAATTACATTTACTAGGGGGTGTGATGTCTCCTCAGTTGAAGTGATTAGTTATTAGTGATTTATAGTCATTTGTCATTAGAAAAAATCATTCAGACATTAGACTGACCAGTGTGGAAAACACACACATCTTTCTTGTCCAGAGTCCAAAAAGCTGTAACTGTTGAAACATCATTAAATGCTTCTTCTAAAATGTCTGTTTTATTACAGTAGAAAAAGTACACATTTTCAAGCCCAAATTTGCTCTTCTTCAACTCAAAATATTTTCCTTTTTCCAAGGCAGTAAAATGGAAATAAATGGCCTGTTTAACAGTATTCACTAGAATGGTAAAACACCTCTACTTCACAGCAAAACTGCAGTGGTTGTTTTGCTCTTGTTTTCCTCTTCAAAATGCATTTCAATAATTCTAAATCGAATTAAAGCTGATCTAGGGGCATGTCCCAAGTTAACCACATAATTTTATAAGCCTGTGTCTTGGCAGAGCCCTGCTTACATATAGAGCATTTCCTTTGCCTTTGAGAATCTTCATTAAGTCAACGTGCCTCAAGTGCCATGCTGCAAACTGACATCTGGCCCAAAGTTAAATTAAAAGTAACCTAAGGTTAGGCTTAGCGCCTTATGTTAATGAGAGCAAATATTGTAAGCTTGGGCTTTTAATCATACTATACAGCCTCAGACAATGTATCCTCCTAAACAAAAATGTTTTACCCAGAACCCAGCACATATCAGTTTGTTATTGAATCAGCTCAAAATCTGCCATTTTTGTCATTCCCCCTCCCGTACGTGCTGCTACCTGCAGTGGACATCTGACAAGGACCTTTCATGCATGGCCCAAACATTGGGTGTGAAGGACATCACAGAGATCAAATTTGCAGAGAACAGAGTTAATGGCCAGTCAAGAGGGTGAGTAATTGTAGATCTAGGTTTATGAAATATACACAAACTTCCAAAGTACAGTTTCCTATGAGCTCATTTGATTATTGTTAAATTGCCTGCGTTTTGATTTATTAAAGATTTGGCTTTCTGTGAGTTTGTGTGGGTAATCATTCATATGTTGTTTCCTCTACTCTTTAATACAGCTACGCAGAAGTGGTGGTGACCTCGGAAGAGTCCTTAAAAATATTGTTGGAGAAAATACCCCAATGTGAACTGAACGGGGAAAGGATAGACTGTCGCTTTGCTACTCGTCAGAATCTCACTGTGTTTGAGGACATAGCAAACAAACGTAAGAGCACCAGAATCTTAAAATACTAAGGGAATTTATAACATGTAGCAAAATGTCAGTTTGACTGTTAATTTCACTAAAACAATTTGTTTCTCCATAGGTATACCCCTGCGTGTTAATTCCAAAGATCCCAAAGACTCTCCAGATTCTTCTGATAAAATTCCCTCATTATTAGCACAGGAGCCCAGCCCTCCCACTATACCCCCACTTTTTCCATCACATCCACTCGCAAACAGGTTTCCCTCAATACCCAGCCCGTTCCTTAGCCAGCCACCTCCTCCCTTCCCACGTATGCCGCCAAACATCCCTCCACTCCTGCCACCCCATTTGTTCCCTCCCCATCCAGTCCATGTTCCTAGCCAGCCACCTCCCAGTCTTCATATAAATCCAGCATTTTTCACCCCAACACAAGACGGGCACAGCAGCAAAGTTTACAGCCAACAAAAGTGAGAACATCTACCGTTTACCTCTGTACAATAATATGTCTTTTTCTCAATGAAACTTGATATTGTTGTGGAAATTATGTCGACTTTGTAGGAGCAAAAGACCAGGATACAGATGGGAATACCACAGAATAGGACATATAAAGATAATGGAACACATAACTCAAGATACATGAATATAACAAACAGAACAAAATAAGAGTCAGCATTTTTGTCATGCATAGCAACTATGAAAAAAGCCAGTGTGACAACAATGTGTTCATTTTGCAGACACACACCTAAAAGTACAGATGGAGACTTTGAGGAGCTAATGAACAGAAATAGAGCTGTTGCCAGCAGTGCCATCTCCAAGGCTGTGTCCGGAGCAACAGCTGGTAAGTACAGCTGATGAGATTCTGTCAAGTAGAAGAAGGAACACAGAAACATAATTAGCCATGTGGGGAAAGCACTGGTCCCTGGTTGAGTATTAAGGACAAACTCGAAAAAATTCAAATTAAAAAGGCACTTTCTAAGCAGTTCACCAGTCCTCTTACAGTGGCTTTGGAAAGTGCGGAGATACCTTCATTTTTTTCGGTCTATGCTGTGTTGTAATGTAAAATTCATTAAAAAAAAATTCTAAACACAGTACCCTTATAACGACATAGCAGAAATATGTTTTTACATTTTTCTTCTTGAATTTATTAAAGATAAAAAGTAGGTGCTGTATATAATTTACATAAGTATGCAGATCCTTTATTCTTCAATTATTTAAGCCTTCTTTGGTATGTCTCTACCACCTTTGCACATCTGCATTTGGCAGTTCATCCCATTCCTCCCTGCAGATCCTCTGTAGCTCTGTCTGTAGACTGGTATTGGAACATCTGTGAGTTCTAGTGTTTTCAATTTTGATTTTCAGTGGAGTTCAAGACCAAGCTTTGGCTGGGCCACTCAAGAACATTCAGAGACTTGTCCCAAAGCTGCTCCAGTGTTGTCTTGACTGTGTGCTTTGGGTCATTACCGTCCTGAAAGGTGAATCCTCACCCCAGTTCAGGTTTTGTGTGTCCTTGTGCAGCTTTTCTTTAAAGCACCTCTCTGTATTTGTTTCTGTGTGTTCCCTCAATCCCAATTCCCAGTCCCTGCTACTCACAAGTATCAGTATAGCACAGTATTGAAACCACAACATTTCATCACAGGGATGATAGCAGCCAGCTGATGAGCAGTAGTGGTTTTCACTTCATGTAGCACTTGGCAATAATGCAAAGAATTTATTATTAGGCCATCAAATCTTTTGCCACAAGCCCCAATAGTCCTTTTGATGCTTTGTAAATTCTAGGCACATACCTTTTATACTGGAGAAGTTTATGTCTAGACACTGTACCACAAAAAGCTGATCAATGGAATATTGTGTTCTTGGCAACATCGGTGCTTTGAAAATTCATTTAAAAATATACTTTTCCTTGATCTGTGCTTTGACACAAATGTTGTGTAGCTTTCTTAATCTGGTTGAATCAGATGAATAAGCTACAGATACACCTCAGTTGTTCAAGTGGCATCTCAAGGATGACCAAAGGAAAAAGGATGCATCTATGCTCCATGTGGAGTATAACCACAAAGGGCTTAGATATATATTTAAATAAAGAATTTCTGGTGGAGTTTGTATAAATATTCAAAACCGCAATATTGTGTTTAGATTATTGGCAAAATCCATTTTGATCCATTTCAGTAGTCGCAACACAACAACAAAATATGGCAAATAAGGAGTCCAAACACTACTTGGTTAGTAGGTTCTTGTAGGGATGTTGGTGTTGAAGATGTTTAAAATATTTTCCATGATGTTTACATATGAGCAGCGTGATTAAGCCAAATTAACAGCAAGCAAACAGTAAGTAGCAGAAATGCCTGATGCAAACGCAATGCTTTTGTTCTAAATACTGTATGTAACTTAGGGTAAGATAGTATTAACCTCAAGGTGTATTAGTATGATCTAATCAGGGTGAAACAAGCTGTTGCTGGGAACTACATGTTGAGTTAAAATAGAGATTTTTACAGATGCACCATGTGAAATGTTTGTGCTGGAACATGGTGAATGACAACTTTCTGATGAGCTGATGATAGGGATTTCAAGCCTTTTTATATCTAAGTCCAAATGGATTTCAGTGCTTGAAATTTCTGCTTAAACTTGACTTTATGTGGGGGTAAATGTAGCTATTAGGCTATTTTTTACATTTTACTTAACCATAACTGTAAAAGCCCTTAAGTGCTCAAATAATTAAAAGAAACTGTCTCTAATATCTAATTTCTTTAACTACTAATGCAGGAGACCTGCGGGTGGCCATGGAGACTCTATTAACTGCCATTGCCATCATTAAGCAGTCCAGAGTGTATGGAGATGAACGCTGCCAGGCCCTGGTTACCTCACTTAAAGACTGTCTAGTCTCCATCCAGGGCAACTACGGTTACAGGTTTGTGTAATTCTGCTTCAGGACTCTCAATGTGATGCATCTTGTTGTCTTTTAATAAACTGAATCTGAGCATGGAGATGGCATAAGCAATCTTATCTGTCAATATCACACAAATACAAATTTCTCTGCAGGAGTAGCAGTCGTTCAGGGGATAAAGAAAGAGACCGGGACAGGGGTCGTGACAGAGAGCGAGAGCGTGACAGAGAGCGTGACAGAGAGGATTCTTCCGGTTGGGAAGGTGCAGGAATGTCTCGAAGACACAGAGACCGTTCCAGAGAGAGCGGAGAGAGGGACAAGGAGCGCTCACGGGAGCGGGACAGGCACAGAGATCACAGAGACCGCTACCGCTAACTTCCCTCCAGTAATTATCTCTCAGTATGTACACAACACACTGGGCCAAACAATAGCTTCAGAAGAGTTGAGAAGAGAATGAGTCAAGTGGTATTTCTGAAAGGTCTGCAAAGTATCTCTTTTTTTGTACAAAGTTCTTACTGTGCAATGAACGGTTTAAGTCTGCAAACCAGACTCTTAATGCATTATTGTCATATATTTTAGTCTTTTTTTGTTGGCAGTATAAGTTCTGCTAGCTCAGTGCACTGTATATTTAGATGTTGATAACACAGCGTGAAAACACTTCAGATTGTGTTTGTAGTTTTCAGGAATTACAGTAGTTGTTGTAAGATGCCAGGATTGAATACCATAAAGGAATAGATCAAAGGACAATTAACACATCCTCTCAGTCTCTTGAATTAAATTAACTGTATAAACGTGATTTTAAAAAGTATTATTCTTTTTCCCTCTAGATTGGTGGAATGTCAACAGAGCGAAGACGGGACTTTTTGTTTCTGCACAAAGTTGTATAAAAACCTGGATGACTCTAAGGTGAGAGTGACAGTGTATCCCCAAAAGTCTAAAGTGTACTTCTTTTCTCCAGTTATCTGTACATAGTGGGACTTCTACTTGTTTAAAAGAATGTGGTTGTAGATTTGTTGTTGGGACATTAAAATCTGTTTGCATGCGCAGGACACCTTAATAACTTATGTAATACTGTGTAATGTTTTCATCACTTTCTTTTGTATTAAATCTACAGATTAAAAAACACTCCCCTAAAAATAAATTCTAGTGTGGTATTTCCTCAAGACATCTAGGACTACAAAAATGGTGAATTACATATATTTTCATATAAACACCATTGGGACTTCGAAACAGTACTGCTGTTAATGTCCCTTTTTTTATAGCAGATACTTTGAGTGATCATTGCAGGAAAAGCACAGGTGGTACTGATAAGATTAATGATGGCTCAGTTCCCCTCAAGTGTCTGAGGAAGCCACACTGGGGAATCATCATGCAGTATACCAGGGTCATGTACTTGGAAAAACAAAATGGGAGTAAGACACAATTTAAGTTAAAATTGCAGCTGTTCTTTTTCTGCTTTAGGTCAAAATTTCTGCTGTGAGAAAGATCTAATAAGACAAGGACAGCAAGTTCAGAGACATGGTGAAAATTAATTAATTGCATTTGCACTACAAGGTTTTTGGTTAACCTAAAAAGGTCTGATCTGTCCAATACATAAAGCAAATGCAGCAATAGAGTAAAAATACTAGAAAATATTAATTTCTGAAAAAAACTAAATGTTGCTTTATTTCAAAGCACTGCAAAATGACACAGCACATGTGTGAAAATTATTAACGTATATAGTTCACATAAAATTATTGCTGTAATTCGATAAACCAGCAATACAGGCAACGATGTCATTTAACAGCTTTATTTAGAAAAAATGCATTATCAAATAGGTTCACAAACTAATGTTCCAAAAGTCTTCACTGTGGTCGTCATTTCACTCCTGCGATGTCAATCCAAAACGATACAGAGTCTGTCAGTGCAACAGCCTCACAAAGTCCATGCAGTTCTTGAAGTTGGTCAGGTAACATCACTTTTCCAGGGGGGCATAATTCAACAATTTCTCAATAAGATCCACGTGAGATAGCAGCATCCTTCGACAACAGTATCTCTTCAGGCCCAGGGCATCAAGAGCATCTCTTAATAGTTGAGGGATGAAATAATGTCAGTCCTAATGCATGGCATACAGCTGGTTCAATGAATAAGCAGAGTACATGCACATTACGGCAGACAATAGCAGCCTAAAAGGCCTCAGGTAAATGCTATTTCTCATTCCATCCTTTAGTTTATTTGCATCCTGAGTGTAAATGTAGACAAATGAAAACCATGGAGGAAATAAATATAACTTTGTGACTTAATGGGCTAAAACGTTTGATGTGTATTGTACTTCTGCTTCTGGTAAAATCTATTGACTCCACTGTAAACTGCTTACACTGTTTATTCTTCTGGTTTTGACTTGCACATCATTCACAATTTAAATGAATTACTGCTAAAAAGGTAATAGGTGATTACAGTAACATCTCAAAAGACAGTGTAACGACAGAACTCATTAGGCGTTTATCTCACCCCTCAGTGTACTCAGCCTGAAGCAGGCCCAGGTATGCCTCCCACTTGTTACCCACAATCTTTCCGCAGGTGAAGCACCGCACTGGGATGATCATTTTGACACACCTGGGGACAGAAACACATAACCTTGTAAAATGTAACGCTAGCAAGACAACTAGCGGCAATTAGCGTTAGGTTAGCTAACGTTAACGCAACCATTCATGTTTATCATGGGAGTACCAGGTTGAGCTTAACACAACTACATTTCTCCCTTCTGTTTATCGAGTAACTTAACTGACTTCAGTGTTTATATGCTATCATTGTAGTTACAGCAATTTAACGTTATGTTTTCATTGAAATGTCAACAGAAAATAAGTATTTAGCTTAGCTATAGTAGTTTCTGTTGAAGTTTAATGCCGTTTTTCCAGAGTAAATTGAAGAATTGGCTAATGTACGGTTTAGCCACGCGATTAGCACAACAGTGGACTGTTAGCTAACGTTAGCTACTAACTAGTAACACGTTGTCAAAATGTTAAAACTATTTGACGGTCAAACACAAAGTCTGCTAAAAAAAATCTAGCTTTGTTTACTCACCGATACCAGTCTAGTTAGTATAAGCCTAAATGTGTTAATATTATGGGAGAACTTGAGGATGGAAAGCGGTGGTTGCTTCCCTCGTTCTCTGCAACCGCATAAATAGTAAGACTTCCGGTGTTACACCGTATTTGGTCACCCATCAGATTCTGTCACTTGCAGTGCTGGAAGAAGTACTCAGATCCCTTATCTAAGCAAAAGTATCACTACCACAGCGTAAAAATACTTTATTATAAATAAAAATATTGGCATTAAAAATCCAATGTAAAGTACTAAAGTAAGAGTACTAGTTTTGCAGAAAAACGGACGGTAAATTTAGCCGGTAATACTTCTATAATTTTACTTAAGTAGGATTTTGAATGCAGGGTTTTTACATGTAATGAAGTATTTTTACGTTGTGGTATTGATACTCTTAAGTAAGGGATCTGAGTACTTAGAGCACTGCAGGTCACGGATTCTGATGGGTCACCAAATACGCTGTAACACCTGCTGGCTCAAGTCCCTCAGGATAAAAACGCAATGTCCACAATGGCCAGGATGAGATTTTTTTATTTTTTTTTTGTGCAGCTCTGTATTTAGATACATCTGGCTAAAACTAATGCAATCTGATAAATCAGCCCTGAAATCAACCATTCTTAAAGGCTGTGATGTTTTTGGGGTTTTTTTAAACGGTTTTAGAGGTCTGGATTCAACTTTATGGTAAGTTTGGAGGTGTAGTCTGTGGTGACGTTGAAATTCATTGCATTACACTGAGTGGTAAGAGAAGTGTAAGAGAAAACAAAAACTATAGACTCAAAACAAGGCCTACTAGATAGATAGATAGATAGATAGATATAGTCTTTATACAATGTAATGTGCATGTGACTCTCTACTGTTTAAGTTCTCTGATGGTTCACGCACAAATCATATGTCTAAGTAACCTGTATTGTAACCAAAAACTGGCATTTAATCTGTAGCTGTTTAAGAAGAATGGCAGATCATCAAAGAAAACCATACATATAATACAACCATCGTTCTCCAGCCGGAATAAGAAAAATAATGTTTGAATAAGGAGAAAGTTAACAAATTTTAAAAAGAAAGGTCACAATTAAAATTGCAACGTTTAAGAGTAACTAAGCCCCACAGTAAGAAATTAAGACTGTGCATCTGTAGCAGTATAATTGTTTTACTCTAAAATGTAATTTGAAACTAGCTTGGATTGATCCTTTGAATCCCCTGCCTACTTTTCAGAAGTAAAACTTACACACCCATAGTACACCCACACACAAGTTTTCACTTACTTTGGCTGATTAGACCTCAGGTGTGTACAGCACAGACATCACATGCTTGACTGACATATCCCTCACTCTCCTGTGGGTTTTCTTGAACCTGTTGAATTGCGACCTGTAACTTAATAATTCTCTTGTGTAAGTGGATTTTGGTGACCTCAAGAGACTCACACTACGGTTATCCCAACTTCTACCGAAACAGAGGTTTTTATTCTGGCTGATTAGCCAGAATAAAAACTACTTGTGTGTGTATGTACACTTAGTAAAGCCTGACTGATACTAGCTTTTGTGGGCTAATATACAGTATATATCAATATCTGAAAGTAAAAATTACCACATAGGGGGCAGACACATACCACATAACCGTAAAGTCTGTGGTTTCTTTCCATCCATGGACCTTGCACGTCATACCCCTCTCTCTACCCCTGTTTTCTGTCTCTCTCCACTTTTAGCTGTCAAATAAAGGCAACCAACTGCCAAAAATAATCTAACACTAACAATATAGAACATTTTTATATTATGTGAAAACTGGATTAAACAAGATAGAGCAGTTGAATAGGCTACCTTTAGAGAGTTCAGGCTTGTAAGCTCAGGACTACAGTGTGAGTTTTTTACAAATAGATTCTAATTGTTCAGGTGCAGTTTTAAAGCAACTTCATGCATATACTCTGTGTAATTATGCTCCATATACAGTCTTGCATGGTTCAATTCACCACAAATGAAGGCAGACAAAGAAAACAAATAAAACCATCAGCTGCACAGTGGTTCCCCATCTCCCATCTGGACCATGGTAGTCTGTGAACCAATCAGAGAGTGATGCTCTATTGTAACTCATCAACCAATAGATTCTTTAACTTAAGATAATGATTTGGTTTTAATCTCTCCTCGCCAGTAGCAACACTCCCAGCAACGCTAACAATATAGAACATTTTATATTACAGAACATAATTGAACATTTTTTTTGTCTTTGCACACATTTTACATCAACAAAAATTATGTTTTATTAAATAGTTGTGGTAATGATATGTACTGACTGCTGATGCAGGATATTTATAAAGGATATGTATAACCGTACATTTTAGTGACAAACATGACAGTAGCAGTAAATATAAAGTTACATTCTGACCAGTCAACTGAACTGGAAATTAGATACTAAATACTAAATAAGAACATTTCAAACTTTATTCTATATTCCTAATGGCTGATGCTAGGAGGCAATTCCATTTTGCTAGTGGGATAGACTGTTACAACTGTTTTAAAACTTACCTGCTATAAGGGCTACTGAATATATACCATGTCTTTTTCAGACCCTGATTATAACTGTACTCACACTATGCTGTGTTCAAGAACATGACATTTTCCAGGTTATCATGTTTATGATGTTGTTGTCAAAAGCAATGCATATGCCTCCAAATTGTAAGATTTCTTTTAAGATTTTTTATGCGTTTTAGCTTTTCTGTTTATATAAGGCCAAAGCTCAGAATCTTCTAAGGACCACAATACTTCAGTTATAATTAAAACATAGATGTTCACCCCTCAGTGGCAATATGACTTTTGGAAAAAGCGTTTAACATTAATATCTAACAGAATACAGAAAATAAAATATAGATTTAGTAGGGTAGAATGAAGATTGAATTGAATAAGACCTAAATTCTTAAAAAGTGAACTTAAAAAGAGGGTGAGCCAGCATGTAACATGCAAAAATGATACCCTTATTAATGCTAATCATTCATGCAAACTCAAAATGATTGACCAGTTCAAGTGAAAGTCCACCTCTAATTACTTCATAGAGCTGAGGCCATATCTTCAAATAGATGATTCATAATTCAGAAATAAAGAGTTCAAATTGTTATCAAATAAATACTCATTTGGGCTGGTTCACTGCCTTTAATAAAGGTCACATTACAACCTCTTTCATTTTTTACATTAAGGAGTTTGGGGGCAGAGGGGAGTGTGCATAAGGAAAATATGTTATAAATATATCAAAAATATATCATAACCATCATTATTACAATCACCATGAAAAACATTATCATGACTATCATCATCATCCGTAACATTCCCGTCATCGCCATCATTAACATTATACATCATCATCACCAGCATTATTACATCATCATTTATGTCAATTAACCTGCTACAGCACATGTGCTAAATGAGGAGTCCTATCTGAATTATTGCATTTATACGCTGTTGAAATTATGAAAATAGGATTTTTTTTGGTACACTGTATTGTACAATGTAAGGTGAAGTTTGTTTTGGTGTTGGCATAGTATCTTTTGGATGTATTGGGGGTGTTGATTGTGTGAAATATGCTCATATAAGATTTTTTGTCAGTAATGTGTTTCCTACATACCTTTGCAACTAAAACCAAAAAAATGGTGTGTGTCAGAACTGTCTTTCTGTTATTACTTATGTAACAGGGACATCCCCATGACCTTTGCATGTGAATGGACAATAGTGTGTACAGCTATACAGGTGAGTGTGTGCAGCAACAAAATTGTGACTGCTTGACATTATTTTCTTTGAGTAAACTATACAGTAATATTTCATCTAAGCTCCACTTTCGTTGTACTAGCAACCTAGGATGCTGTTATTAAACGATATATATATATTTAGTTATTAATAAGGTTTTGAAACAAGGATTAAGGGGAGCACAGTAAAGCCAGAAACAACTCCTATGTTTTGGCAGCAGGCTTTAAAACCGATACAGCAACACTAATGGCTGGTCAGCCTGCTACAGCTAAGTATCTACTGTAAGATGTAAACAGATTGAACCAGCACGACTGTTGATGTTACACATACATGAAAGGTTATTGATTTGTGACATCATTAGACAGTAACATAAAACTCTTTCTTATTCTACAGCAAAAACTTTACAATTCTTGTCTGCCACATACATGTTGTATCTCAAACATTCACCTACATGCCATTCTTAAACCACAAGATGCTTATATTTCATCTCTGAAAAAGCTGACTTTTTAAATTGCAAACTGCCAGTTTCTATTTAGCATTTTTTATATGTGGGCATGTCTTTGAAGGAAGAGGAACTGAATTGCTATGCTTAAGTATTTTGTCAGAATATGTGCAATACATCACATTGCATCAGACCAAGTCTGATAGCTAGTTTTAATATCTCCTCCTAAGTTTCAGTGTTACAAGTTCCATTTGTCATTATCTCTTAGCAAAGTGAACCAAGCTAATTTCCGGTGAAAGAATGAACAAATATTGCAAGCTTTTGTCAACATTTGTGAAAACTGGGTTAACGAAGATAAAGCAGTTGAATAGGCTACCTTTAGGGAGTTCAAGCTTGTAAGCTCAGGACTACAGTGTGAGTTTTTTACAGAATAGATTATAACTGTTCAGCTGCAGTATTGAAGCAACTTCATGCATATGCTATGTGTAATTATGCTTCATATACAGCCTTGCATGGTTCAATTCACTACGAGTGAAGGCAGACAAAGAAAACAAATAAAAACATAAGCTGCACAGTGGCTCCCCATCTCCCATCTGAACCATGGTAGTCTGTGAACCAATCAGTAAGTGACGCTCTATTGTAACTCATCAATCAATAGATTCTTTAACTTAATGTTATGATTTGGTTTTAATTTCTCCTCGCCAGTAGCAACACTCCCAGCAAGATGGCTCCTGCAGCAATAACGGCACCACCAATGAGGAAGGGTTTCAGGTGTTCCAGAGAGTCCGTGCCAGAGGCCGCAGCCTCATCACCTGCCGCTGGTGCTTCAGCCTCTGCTGCCCCATCCTGGGGAGGAGGTTGTTCAGGCTCAGGGGCCGCAGGGGCAGGGTCAGCCTTCCGTGGGGGTGCGGGCTCCTTCTTCTCTGCTTTAGATGCCACCTTGGGCGCTGGAGCCCCGGACTTGGCCTTGGCTTCCATGGACAGAGGTGTGGTCTGGTCAGGAGGAGTCTTTATAAGGTCAGCTCTGTGCTGCTTGACTGAGGAAAAACAGCAAACAGACACAGACAGATTATCCTTCTAAATTGGGCTCAGACATCATGTCATCTGCTCTGCAGAGTGTTAAGACACTGTCATATGAAAGGGCCTTCAAAATCCATGTATTCACTGTACAGCAGTTTAGCAGTCATGTGGCAGCAGGGCCTTAAATGTGACCTTGGAAAAAGATGACATTGATGGGAACACTCGGATGCTCAGAGGAATAGCGAAATGTTTATTTTGGTCACAGCAGCTGTGACACAATCTTGTGCTAAAGAAATAATGTTACAACTGCTTCCTCTGTAAAGCTTTTTCATGGGACAATCTGCTAGATTTATGATGGAGGAAGGGGGAATGATACTGCAGCTGCAGAGCTTATTCATAGTTAAGGACTGAATCTTTATTTGTTTGATCTTGACAAGAGCCTAATCCAGATGCAATAACATGTCGATTTAATCTCCCTCTCTCTATTTCTCTGTCCTCTCGCACTGTAAAACTGCGTGAGTCATATGTGCTATAAATGGAGGACAAGATGGAGGCGAGAAATAAGGACCACAGTGACTGCCACAGAGGAAATCAGTGAAAATTCAAATGAGAAAAGAAGAATGAACAGCAATAAATACTGCTGACATTGAGTGCAGCTTGCACTTGACAGAATGCAGGCTGGACTAGTCATAACAAAAATGCTCACTATAAAATCCTGCAGTGATGTGATGAGAGAAAATTTGGACATTACATACCTCTCCAATAGCCCTGTAGAGATTACAAGAATAACGGATGGAGGAACTGCAGCAGTCGCTGGAAGTCAGAATGTCCTTAGTATAAGAAAATGAGAGAAAGCGGAGAGATGGAGGACACTGAAAGCAGGAGGGAGGAGAATGGGAGAGGGAGAGGAGGAGAGACTGGGATGTACCATCTAGTGCTCAAAATAGGGGGAGTCAATTTTTTGATTACATCCTGTGTTTAGAGGCCTAAAAAATCAAATTCCAGGGATTTTTTTTTTATGGCTACAGTAAGTGTTATTTCAATGATGCAATGCAATATCATGCTAATTTGTAATTAATTATTAATTCATTAACTTAATAAAATATTGGTCCTTTAAAAATGTTTTTTTCTGGTTTCATAAGAGGAAACAGGTGCACTTCTACTGCACCAAATGCATCAGCAGATTTGGAAGCCTCTTAACTGGAAATTAATTAATTATCTAAAAGATCAATACATGAGGTGATTGTTTTTGCTGATTTTTAATTATAGACTGCAGCTTTTTTTCTGACTTTGTTCATGAGAATATATTTGTTTCTGGTTACTTTTAGTACATTGCAATCTGTAAGTATTTGTACAGTGATTTTTTTTTAATTTATTTATTTTTTTGCCTCTGTCCTCAAGCACATAGGACTTGAAATTAGAAAATGACAGTGAGGTTAAAGGGCTAATTTTCACCTTTCTGACAATGCAGTTGGACAATGACAAGGTTACAGTTCCCAAACTGCTCATCTGTGTATGTAAACGCCCTCAAAATTAAAGCTGAACATAAGCACTTCATAGTAATTTTTTCATTTCAAATTCATGTGCTGGAGTACAAAGCCAACACAATACAAAATGTGAATGTCAAACACACTTAGTCTGCATTGTACAAGAAATAACTAATAATTGCTAATTAATTATTAAACTAATAAAATGATTGAATTGATTTATTTTTATACTTTTAATACCAAGTACTACATCTTATACATTAGTGGGTAACCACATTAGTTCTTTCTAAATAAACATAAATTATTTTCTACACCAAACCCAGGGTAGAGAAAAAGCACAGGTTTGGCAGAAAGAGGACTTTGCACCAGCCCCATATGCTACACAGGTATTACTTAAATAATTAACTATGGCTCTGTTCTATTTAAGTGTTCCAGTAAGCCATGAAGATGAGCCAGCATACACAATACCAGGACCCTGAAACTGAAGCAGCTAAATGAAAAACAACCATCATTAATTATATTATTTACATCTGTGCTTTTCCTGCTGTGACATGTCAAAATGTCTTCTGTTGAAAAAGTCCTGTTGACAGCCGCATATCAAAAGGCAGATATCAGACAATCAGAATCAGCTTTATTGGCCAAGTATGTTCACGCATACAAGAAATTTGACTCCGGTTTCCAGTGACTCACAATGTACTTGCACAAAACAATCTGCAGGAAGATACACATGGACAAATGGCTGAAACAAGGCCAAACACAGATAATTAAACACAAACATTTCGCTATTATTTACAAGCAAGTAGGTGCAAAAATAGATACATACATATAGAAACAACAAATGGACAACAACATATACAGGCAAACCCATTTCTGTTAATTGTACAAAAAGGGATACAAGTAGTGTGCCAGAAGTGCTGAAATATATATTGAATGGAGTGCTGGAATAAATATTGTATGGGGAAAAATGTTACTTTATATACATGCAGTAGGTGGTTATGTACAGTATATAGCCTACAGCCTGCTTAAATATATATATTTGACAGTAATGGTTGATATACATGTTATTTCACATTTTGTATTTTGAACTAATATAAATGAACTCAAAAATATTTATAATTTGTAGGTAAGTGTAAAAGAGGTTACAAATGCAGTACAATGACAGATCATTCTTATAACATTTTTGGGATAGAATTAAACAAGAAACAGCACTACTTTAACGTGAACACACGTTTTATACTTTTTGAAATATTTCATATCTATTTATCAAAGTGAATCCTACTGCAGTTGACACGCTAGTTTTGAATTTCAGCCAAGAGATGTCTGCCAAATAACCTCAAACCGTGAGGTCAACAGGCCGTGTGAATGAACCTAAGGAGAAAATCTGTAGACCATCTGATGAGGCGTCTCTTCTCCGCTTGAACGGTTTTGAAAAGACTGTTGGCTTTTGCTTGTTCGTCTGCATTTCTGAGCAATGACAGTAACAGGGATATATCAAGAGAGCAGTACTCATGTGTAGATTTTATGACGCGACGTTGATCCACGCCCAGTACGTCGATCCAAAGAGGAGCGAAGCGTGCCAAGATAGTAATCGGTAAAGTATGGAGTTGTCGCTCAAGAGCGTCACTCTTTGGCGCAGAAGACGCGGCCAAAAGGGATTAAGTAGGAACCCTGCATGTTCCAAAATCACTCATACAAATTCCCGTTACCCATCATCTCACCGTATAGGGATATTACAATTATCTTAGTGTAATCAGAAGAGCAATATGTGGTCTTTTGAGTTGAGACATGATGTGACGCTTGAGACGCTGTGTTTAAAATGCCAGAACTAGAGACAATGTGTAGTATAATAGAGGACAGCTTGTTTAACAAACTAAACACACATTTCATTTTCATTTACGCGCATCGCTGTTGCGTCGCTGTGGTAACGCACGTTGCTTTGATGAGGGGATGAAACGCGCATGCGCAAATCGTGAAATATGCAAACAATGTTTTGTTTTGTCTTTCTGTTGCTGAAAGATATAATAACGGACAGCGTTAAAAGCCCTCAGCTTCCGAGAATTATGAGTTAACTAAAAAAAAAAAGATATCCGCTGGGGTCTTTCTTGGTGACTAACAGGGGAGCGGCAACCTCTCGGAAAACACTGCTCTCTTTGAACCAGTTGCTGATTCCTTGATATTCCCAAACCACCAGTGGCGCCCTTTCTCCACAGGATCTCCAAAGTGTCTTCCATTTACAAAACGAGCCAGGTATGCGTAATCAAAACAGGATTTGCGCAGCTAAACACGGAAGGGGAATAGCCAATTCGTACGTATTTTTTTGTGGGAGAGATGTCCGAGGGGATGGGCCAGGTTCTCGGGAAATGCTGCCTCCGTTTAGATTCTCGTTGGGTTTCGGGAGTTGTCCGACTGACGGCACACACAAGCTACTGACTACAGCGTGTGAGAAAGGAAGGGCTCGTCTTGTTCGTGAAACCCGAAGGACTGTCCTCTTCTGTGGAAACAAGTAATCATGCCGAGCTCCGCCGGAGGGACATGAAAAGGAGCCACAGTCAGTGAACTACCCCAGCAGACGACGTGTTGCAATTAAGCGGAGTACCGAGCCGCCAGCGGCTTGAAAACGACCGTGTTATTAATTACGCTGTCCGATGGCATGTATCAGGTTCGCCTGATAACCGAGGGAGCTCCGATTCTTTGATGACTCTGGGTCCATTCATCCGTCAGCTGTAATGACGTCTGTACTGTTATTATAATACTATCGGTGAAACATTTGAGGATTCACTGCCCCCCCCCCTCAACCCTGAACCGGTGTCGGGGAGAGCGGGGCTGAGGCGGGTCGGCAGTCGGAAGGATATGGGAGAGCGAGCGGAACCGATGCAGTGGGTCTCAGCAAGGCATCGTCAAAATACAGGTGAGCAGCAGCTATCGGATGAGAAGACTGACTGACACCCCGATCAAATGCCTTTAGCTCCGTGCACATACAGTGCAGTGTAGCTATACGACCGAGGCACGGGCACCGTGACCCGGCTTTTTACCCCATATTTTAGTGCTGGTTTGAGACACATTCTTAGGCCACATCTTTACTAGCTAGGCCCGCAGGATGCCACCTTAAGCAGCTGTCCTGATTTAAATGAGATTAGACACTACTGCCGCTGCTGCTGATCGACTTGTTGGCATTACACATTTCGATGCTGTTGCACACATATCAACAGACCGGGCTGCAGCAAATTATCCTCTCAGTGGTTTGAATCAATTGTGATTTTTTTTTTCAGTTATTTTACAGTCAATTTACTGTACAAAATGTCAAGTAGTGACAAGTGCAAGTTACAAGAGTCGTAAGTGATGTGACAGTTTCTTAGCCTTATTTGTGCAAACAGCTGTCTGACCCTTAAAATATTCACTTTAGGCAAGTTGAATGACAGACCCAATTATCAAAATTGGTGATGGTGTTTCTGCTTATGTAATAGCTAATTGATCAGTCCCGAAACTTCATTAACCAGACTTAACGCATAGCTACATTATCCAGACTGTGCTTTTGGTTGGCCAGTAGGTGCCATACTTTTTTTTCTTAACGGGGAGTTGGTACAGTGACAACAAGGGGAATGTCACACCTGTTTTTTCTCACTCACCCTGAGAATATTTTAGTTATATTTTGGGCCTTCCATGTCTCACGACTTCCAGCTGTGGATACTGTTTTTCTCTGGCATCATCTACATGCTACTCAAAGTGCTAATGCCTCCACTAAGCATGGTAGCAATGTTATTGCTGAGGCCAGAGGTGTCACTTGGAGAATGTTAAGCCATCCCATCAAGGTTAGTGAACACCTTGTAAGGCCTTTAAAAATGATGATAATATGATGATTCAGACCGAGACAGCGCTGAGTTCTGAGAAAGTCTATACAGATGAGTTTAGGGAAGAAGAATGAGGCAAGAGTGAGAAGTGATAGTGATTACACAAGAAGTGGTACATAAGTCCGGACCTGGTGTAGACTTCTGTTTTACTGTAAGGCATCACAGAAGTTTATTGTGAGCAGAAGTGCTGAGGCACCCTGAATGGACAAAATCCCAGATTTTGATCTTTCCTGTTTTACTCAGCACTTTGTAACCCTAACCCTCCACACCATCCACATTTCTTCTCCAGCACATGTAGTATGTCATTTGTTTGCATGCACTGATGTGGTGTTAAGGGTGAAAACGGTGATGTACATCATTAAAGGGTCAGGTCTTTAAACATAACATGTTTAACACAAAGACAAGGGAAACAGGGCCAAACTGGGTTGCGGTTATAATTTAGGGGTGATCAAGATAAAAAAAAAAGATTTTCTGAGATTAAATGTGTTACAGTTTGAAGCAAAATGGGACAGTAAAACCAGGCCCACTCATGTAAGACTGCATCATCACCAGTGTTTACACCTGGCTATCCCCATAGGTTTCGACCCTTGTGGAAAACAAGCACCTCCAGGTAGTCTTGGCAAATAGCTTGTCTCTTTGTTTTCCAAGGCAGTGTGTTTTCTTTATGCTTACCCTCTTCTCGTGCCAAAAAAAAAAAAAAAAACTGGCTCCTCTTCTCCATCTATTGACTAACAAATGCAGGTTGATTTTGCAGAATTTAGTGCTGATGGTTGGGTGTTCACAGGTATTCTAGACATTACACAGCTAAAGGATGAAACAGCAGCAAATAAGAGAGCATTATGCAGTATTTATTATTTATTCATTTGTTTGTTTTGTGGCTGCATGCAACCAATAATTTTCACATTTTTGCCCTATAATCTGGACAAAAGCCTTAAATGGGCGCATGTAGTCCTGTTGTGTGTCTAAATCAGGGATCATTCAGATCAAGAATAGTAAGTACGCAGCAGTTAGGAATGACCTAAAGCAGCACAGAGTAGAATATAACACGACTACATCATAGCCAAAAATTAGGAACAGCTATTGATATGCAGTCTAGGGTTGGGCCATCCATAATCAATGGGATGTTGTACACGCGAATGGTCGTGAAGATTCATCGTCTGTCCATCTTTTGCATGGATTACATTAGCACAAATCCTACACACCTCTTCAGAAGTGTCTGTTGGTTCTCTGCTTTCATTAGGACAAAACCCAAAGTACTCCCAGATGGGTGAATTGGTACCTTTTTTAGCAACCAAGTTTGTTGCCACCATAATGCATGGTGATTTGTCACCATCACTGATCAATATCCCCTCACATCTGCAGGGCTGACTGCCGTTTTTTTTATTTGTTTGTTTTTAATTCGCTGGTATATTCTGCAGCCTAAGCATAGGCTATAGAGAGGAAAAATAAGGAAAGACCGAGTGAGAGTGGGCTCAAATGTGCAAAAAATAGAAATACTAACTAATATCCATATAATACACATAAAACGTATAAAAGAAAGTTACAAAAAATTATAGTACCTTTTATAGAAGTAGCGCCCCAACAACAATATCATCATCCATTGCGATGTTTCACTGTGGACATTGCCATATCACAATTCAGAAGACATCGCGCAACCCTAATGCAGTCACTCCCTTAAACAAAGGGAAGTCTTATGAAATATAACTGACCATAATGCAAGGTGATTTGCCACTGTCACTGATCAATATCTGCTCACATCCACTGGGCTGAAGGAAGTCTTATGAAATATAACTGACTAGGCTGCTGTTATGTGTCTCTGTTTTTTCCCTCTCTTGTACATTGTGAAGATCCTCTTCTGTCAAAATCTGGTGCCTTTTTTGTGAAGTTTTCTTGATTAATCTTCTATTGTAAACCTTTCATCCACTGCTTCCTCTTCCTCATATGTTTTGTGTTGCTGTAAAAGGTTGAAGTTTATGCTAAAATCCATATTGCAATTTTCGGATTTGCAGCTTTTACTTTGAATAGAATGCCCACCGGTACATTTTTTATAGGCCTTTTCATATTAATTTACAACAATGATTACACTACGTCACACTTGCACACTCCCTCTAGCCAATGTGAATAGAGTGTTTTTAGTGTTGAGAGGGTTAGGGATCAATGATGACATAAATTTGATAGCAAAAGATGTAGGTCTATATAAGCAGAACATTTTACACAGTTGTTTTTATTGTCGTGTTTGCTGTGTCGATGTGTGTAGGTGAAAGCTTGTGAAAGAAGAGTGGACATATGGTGGTCAAACTACCTTACATCATTTAATATTTGAATGTATTTGCCCAACTGAGGACCAATACAATTGATACTTAACATTTTGAATTATCCTGCTCAGGACTGCAACCTATGATTATTTTCATTATGATTAATCTGCAGATTATTTCGTCGATTTTTGTTGATCGTTCAGTCTATAAACTGTCAGAACATAGTGAAAAATGCACATCACGTAAATGTCAAGTTTTGTTCGACCAACACTCCAAATTACAAAGATACATAGTTTATGACATTGGACAAAGAAAAAAAGCAAATCCTCACAACTGAGAAGCTGGAATATTTGGGCATTTTTCCATAACAAATTGTCTAAACGATGAATTGCATGCTGACTTTTTTTTCTGTGGATTGACAAAGCGATTTATTGACTAACTGTTTTACGTCTAAAAACTGCTCCCTGCAGTCTTCATATGCAAGTCTGCTGGCACCACCAGCCATCAACCTCAGCACAATGGGTGCCAGGGCCTTTCTCCTATGCTGCACCCAAACTTCTGAACTCCCTTCCCCCTCACATCCGCATACTGGACTCCCATTACAGAATTCAAAACTGCTCTTAAAACCCATATTTTTAAACTAGCTTACTCACTTTAACTGCATCAACTGCCTCTTATGTTATGCTACAATGTCAATTTTAAATCATTGCTGAGATATGCTCTGTTGCTTATTGCATGTTTTATTGTTGATTGGACTGATGTTGATGCCATTTAATTTATTATTATTATTATATTCAGTTCAGATATTAATGCCAATTCTAGGATGATAACCCCAGAGGAAAATTTTATTCCATGGGCACTTGAAATTGAGGTTGACTTTGTTGTCAACACAACAAGCACCCTTTAATGACCTAATTAGGAATATATGTCAATTAGAAAATTATATGTTTATAACAGATCATTCCTTTATAAATGGACCATAAATATAAATTGTTTTAGCACCACAATCGAAAATAAAATTTGTGAAAAGGCATTGATTTATGTAATACCTTACTATACCCTATGTCTTGTGGAGATATGACTCTCATAGCATGCACATTAATTTTAGACTTTATCTTTTTAATAGTGCACCATGGGACAGGTGATTAAAAAAAGCCACATTTTAAAAGGGCAACCCACTGTGATGAGTGTTTCACAGTATTGATGATCTGTGCAGGTGCTTTGCAGGCAGGAGTGTATATGTGTGTGTCCCCTCTCAGAGAGCCTTGCACGTATTTTCCAAAATCTATAAGCTGCAGATCTGAAATCATGTGATTCTGCAGCAAAGCCATTAACAGACAACTGTTCAATTAAAGTGCGTGAAAGAAGCCAATTTAACATTTCCCATAATACACGCATGCAACACACTGCTGAAAACCCTTTGGCTGCAGTAGTGTGTTGCATGGGCAAAACTGCAGCAGTTATTTTCAGTATCTGATACAATGACTAATAAAACTGTGCATGGTTTTGTGGCAGTAAGCCACAGACAGGTTGGCAGAGCACATATGTTACCACCCAAACACAAAAAAAACATCCATGTATACACAAACACACACATGCAATCTGCAGTGCACATACTATCACATCAACTGAAAGAAGAGAAAATTGAGTGGGAAGAGGTGAAAGGAATTGAGTGGGTGGCAGTGGGAGAAAAAGATGGAGAAAGAGGCAGAGGGAGAGTAGGAGTGAGTGGCACATGGCTTTCAGTCTAAAAAAAGATGAGCAACGCAAAACCAAAACCAGAATCTGGATTAGCTAGATAAGGAAGAGGAAGGGGACTGGGAAGGCTACAGGAGAAAATGTAGGTTTCCTCTGCACCGAAAATGGTCCAGATGCACACGCTCGGTTTCATGCTCATAAATGTCCTCTAAAATATGAATACTGAATGAGCGTGTGGGTAGAAGGAGAAGAAGGAGAGAGCTTGAGGATGGGAAGACAGAAGAAGAGAAAGGCAGAGGGTGAAATGGAGACGGAAGAGGGTGAGGTTCTTTAGGATGGACAGAATGCTGCTGTAGTCTGACAGAATAGGGAGTGACATGATCATTAGCAACAGCAGGAGTAAGAGCCAGGGATGTGACAAACGCTGAAGAGAATCATGATCTACGCAGAGTGTAACTCTGACCCAGGCAGAAAAAGAGAGAGACTGGAGCAGATGGGTGTATGACTTAGAGCATAGGAGACTGAGAGAATTAGGACTGTGTTGCACCATCATGCTAGTAACCTCAGCACTTTTTGCAGACGTTCTGTCTGTCCCGAATCGTGCCCAACACCTCAGTACATGCCAAGCCTTCTTTAGCTTGCCTACACTGTTCTTCAAAGCAGATATTTTTTTTTACTTTCCTGTTGATTTTTCTTGAGTCTGACACCACAACAAGCTACCTTCAAGACAGGAAAGTCACAGCACAGGACACCTGTATGACAGAATGTTTGTCTGAAGAGCCTTTCTTTAATAATAATTCACCATCTAAAAATGCAATACTGTGTAAACGGGCGGGTGTGGCTCGGGGGGTTGTGCGGGTCATCCACTACCCGCAGGGTTGGCTATTCAATTCCTCCGCTCTTCCTGTCCATGTGTCGAAGTGTCCTTGAGCAGCACTGTGCATGGCAGCTCCTCAGCCACCTGTGTGTGTGTGTGTGTGTGTGTGTGTGTGTGTGTGTGTGTGTTAATGGTTGAATAAGAGGCAAAAATTTTAAAATGCTTTGTTCGATAAAGTAGAAAAGCGCTATATAAGTGCAGTCCATTTACCATTAACCAATAGTTGAATAACTCTTTAACACACATGACTTCAGGAATGTTACATGGCACTAATGTAAGTTCCTCCTGTCTAGAAACCAGTTCTGGCTGAGACCTGTGTAAGAGAATTTTTACTATGTGCCCAACACGTAGACTCCCACAAGTGCATACGGGATGTCAACAATGAATAACATTCATTTTGCATTCACCAAATAAAAGCGTCACATGTAAGGAATCAGCATACGCCATATTTAATGCAGCAACTAAATGCACTGCAGTGACTGTCAGATATTGTTTTCAGATGCTTAGACAAGAGCTGGAGTATGTTCACCTGTGTTTTGTTTGACACACCCAAGTTTACATAGTTTCACTTCCAGTATCCATCCTGCTGAAAGCTGTTTTATGCAGTGCTGACATGTAAATGTGTCAAGAGTTGCATATACTCTACATAGGTTGAACATCAAACAAGTGAAGGAATCGTGGCACTACTGATTATTAAAAGTCAACGTGTGTTTTTGTATTTGTAGGCTAAAGATGGATCAAATTTAAATACAGCTTTGTAGTTCAGTAGTGCGTATTTACTGTCCATTGATTGACTGGCAAAGCAACCCAAACATAATGTTTGAGGTTGGGAATGCAATTCAGACATGGAATGCATGTTTGTGAAATATTGTGTCCAATATGATTACTCAAGAGGTTAGGTCAGTGTAGCATTTATTGAAGCACACCATAAGAAATACATGGTTTGAAAAGAAAAGTCTTCATCAGAACATGCTCCTTTCATCAGAGAATAGAAGAGTATCCCAATTTTGGATGGACACCCATAATAGTACACACACTGACAGAAGGCCACCCAGCAGTAGGAGAAACAGGAACATTGTTTCTTGTTTGTTTAATCAATTTCTGCAAAATACACAAGACATTGCTACACTACCACAGCTTCCCTACAAGACAACCAGGCATCCTGTTTTCAGCCATGCTAGCAGCACAGCCCTAGGGATGGCAATGTGGGTCTATCAGTCAGTCGGTTGGTCCACCACTTTGATCTAGACTGAAATATCTGAACAACTAATTGACAGATTGATATGAAATTTTGAACAGAAATTCATAGCCCCCAGATAATCTTCTGACTTTCCCTCCAACACAACCAGCGGGTTGACCTTTTTTGCTTTTACTGAAATATCTCAAGAACTGTTGTATGATTTCCCTTGAGTTTTGGTACAGATATCCATGGTGCCCAGAGGATGAACCCTAGTGACTAGTGATTCTCAAACTTTTTTTGTAGCACCACCAAAGTTGTCACTGATACTGTGAAATATCTCAACATATACTGGATTAAATCTGTACAGACATTCATGGTTCCTAGTGATGTTGGTGGTCCCCTGATTTGTCTAGCTTAAACCACTGTGTCACAGTGTCTAAGTACAGTCTCACAGTGCTGCTAGCATGGCTGTGGACTCTTGTAGCCACATTAAGACTGGCTTTAGCCCTGTGTGAAAAACGCAGCCCTCTCATTCATTTGAATGGGGGCAGGCAAGCAGCAGAGGGCTCCACCAAAACAAACACAGGGTCGTCTGTCCGGCAAAAAAGTTGAAGCAGGCATCTTGACATATTGTCACTGCTGGGACTCATTTTGGCTGACTGAAATCCAGTTGATCACAGCTTGAGCTCAAAGAAACAAAAAAAAACTTTGTACCATGACCTTTAAAGCCTACAGGGGATGATTTTTTGACACGCAGAATATACTGCAGATTGTACCTTGTGATAAGATTTAGGTTAATACTCACTGTTGAGCGAGTGTTAACTGAAAGTGTTAAAAGTAGTAGTGTTGTTTTTCGTCAGTATAAAGGCACAGTGAATAAAATAAAGACCTGCTGCATAACATTTAATTGAAAAAAAGGGTAATGGTGTACTCATTACCTTTTCTTTCTGTAATTACTTTAGCA